>NC_086319.1:395971195-395983695 GCF_036172605.1 Pelobates fuscus | reverse complement strand
GCCTCTAGGAAATCGATTCATTAACCTGTTTTGACAAAAAGTTAGTAAAGCAAAAAAAAAGGAGGAACCCATAAAATGACACGCTAAAGGAACAGGGGGACTCTATTTTTGGTTCCCGACTCCTATTTTAAAATCCACAGGATTCATTTGAAACAATCAGGAATCCTGCAGCATGTCAAATCTACCTACTGTAGATGAGCAGGACTTTTCCCGTTTTGACCATCAACATAATGAAATAACGCAAGTACGGGATATATGGATTATATATGCTAAGCCTGCTTTTTATCCAACTCTGGTATGACAAGAGATCTGTGCTTACTCTTCTCCAAAGCAAAAGCAGCATGACCCCGACGTGATTTGAACACGCAACCTTCTGATCTGGAGTCAGACGCGCTACCGTTGCGCCACGAGGTCTCATTGTAAAGGTGGACGTGGTCATCAACAGAGTAGCCAACAAAGGTAGGTTTTTTTTCCCCCACCGACATAAAATTAGATAGATTCTGACAAATTAAATATTCAGCCTAAAGAGGAAAGAAAATAAGTACTTTTCTTTTCAGCACAATACCACTGTAATTGAAGGCAAAGCCAAACAGAAAGGCACCGCACCAGCTAGCCAGTTTCTGTGTTTGTGGCCATGTGAAGCCATACCGGTTTAATTACATTACAATGGAACATGCAAATGCTGGGGTGAATCGTGCATGGTGTGGAATTCTCCACGTGACTTACTCTTTGCTAGCTTTATATTTAGGACAATTTATGGCCTCTTTCAAGTGAGAAGAAAGATGTTAAATTCTCTTCCTAAAGAAGGTCTTTTATGGAATTCAGTAGATGTATTTGAGGATGGCCTCGATGTTCTTGTGGCAAAGCTGGAAACTATGCCACTTTAGTATCTAAAGTGGGTATTGTAACACAGCTTGTTGATCCAAGGAGAAATCGGAATGCACATATGGAGTTCTAAAGGAATCCTGCTGCCCAACTTGGGGCACAATTGAAAATGACTTCAGGTCTTTCTTTTTTTCCTTTCTCCTTCTTTTGGAACAACAAGGGGAAGAAGGGTGGGTGAAATGTTGAAGCTGAGTCTTCTTTTCATCCTGCATTACTTTTCTAACTTTCTGTGTTACTGTTCCATTTTCAAAGATCAAATGAGTATGCAACAAGTGCATTTCCATGTCCACATAAGTTGCACGTTGTGGCAAATAAGGAAGCGGTATTTAAACGGCGTGATACGTTTATTCATCCACAGAAGGCTGGAAGAAAAAAAGAGCCTGATGGCAGCGGTGGGATTCGAACCCACGCCCCCGAAGAGACTGGAGCCTTAATCCAGCGCCTTAGACCGCTCGGCCACGCTACCTGCGCAAAATCCCTGTGGCTGCGTACTCAAAACACGCACGCCATTTGGGAGCGTTCTGATCATTTCATTTTCTTTCTTGTCAAAAGGTTGCAAGTCCCGACAATATCTTTCCACACTCATGCAGCACTGCTGGCGGCATAGGTCATTTAGAACGCCTTCACCTCTACAAGACCGCAAAAACACAAGAAAACTAGATCAATGCTAAAATATTACACATCCCCCTCTATTTATTCTCACACAGAAAGAGTTTAAAGCGCAAGTTCCTCATTTTACATTCAGGTGAAATCTGCTAGCATGTCAAATGACCACCAACAGGTGCAAACAAAAGATAACAATTCAACACCAGCATAGGGAAAGTGCTGTCCTCCAGTATTCAGCATTCAAATGCTGCCTCTAGGAAATCGATTCATTAACCTGTTTTGACAAAAAGTTAGTAAAGCAAAAAAAAAGGAGGAACCCATAAAATGACACGCTAAAGGAACAGGGGGACTCTATTTTTGGTTCCCGACTCCTATTTTAAAATCCACAGGATTCATTTGAAACAATCAGGAATCCTGCAGCATGTCAAATCTACCTACTGTAGATGAGCAGGACTTTTCCCGTTTTGACCATCAACATAATGAAATAACGCAAGTACGGGATATATGGATTATATATGCTAAGCCTGCTTTTTATCCAACTCTGGTATGACAAGAGATCTGTGCTTACTCTTCTCCAAAGCAAAAGCAGCATGACCCCGACGTGATTTGAACACGCAACCTTCTGATCTGGAGTCAGACGCGCTACCGTTGCGCCACGAGGTCTCATTGTAAAGGTGGACGTGGTCGTCAACAGAGTAGCCAACAAAGGTAGGTTTTTTTTCCCCCACCGACATAAAATTAGATAGATTCTGACAAATTAAATATTCAGCCTAAAGAGGAAAGAAAATAAGTACTTTTCTTTTCAGCACAATACCACTGTAATTGAAGGCAAAGCCAAACAGAAAGGCACTGCACCAGCTAGCCAGTTTCTGTGTTTGTGGCCATGTGAAGCCATACCGGTTTAATTACATTACAATGGAACATGCAAATGCTGGGGTGAATCGTGCATGGTGTGGAATTCTCCACGTGACTTACTCTTTCCTAGCTTTATATTTAGGACAATTTATGGCCTCTTTCAAGTGAGAAGAAAGATGTTAAATTCTCTTCCTAAAGAAGGTATTTTATGGAATTCAGTAGATGTATTTGAGGATGGCCTCGATGTTCTTGTGGCAAAGCTGGAAACTATGCCACTTTAGTATCTAAAGTGGGTATTGTAACACAGCTTGTTGATCCAAGGAGAAATCGGAATGCACATATGGAGTTCTAAAGGAATCCTGCTGCCCAACTTGGGGCACAATTGAAAATGACTTCAGGTCTTTCTTTTTTTCCTTTCTCCTTCTTTTGGAACAACAAGGGGAAGAAGGGTGGGTGAAATGTTGAAGCTGAGTCTTCTTTTCATCCTGCATTACTTTTCTAACTTTCTGTGTTACTGTTCCATTTTCAAAGATCAAATGAGTATGCAACAAGTGCATTTCCATGTCCACATAAGTTGCACGTTGTGGCAAATAAGGAAGCGGTATTTAAACGGCGTGATACGTTTATTCATCCACAGAAGGCTGGAAGAAAAAAAGAGCCTGATGGCAGCGGTGGGATTCGAACCCACGCCCCCGAAGAGACTGGAGCCTTAATCCAGCGCCTTAGACCGCTCGGCCACGCTACCTGCGCAAAATCCCTGTGGCTGCGTACTCAAAACACGCACGCCATTTGGGAGCGTTCTGATCATTTCATTTTCTTTCTTGTCAAAAGGTTGCAAGTCCCGACAATATGAGTATGCAACAAGTGCATTTCCATGTCCACATAAGTTGCACGTTGTGGCAAATAAGGAAGCGGTATTTAAACGGCGTGATACGTTTATTCATCCACAGAAGGCTGGAAGAAAAAAAGAGCCTGATGGCAGCGGTGGGATTCGAACCCACGCCCCCGAAGAGACTGGAGCCTTAATCCAGCGCCTTAGACCGCTCGGCCACGCTACCTGCGCAAAATCCCTGTGGCTGCGTACTCAAAACACGCACGCCATTTGGGAGCGTTCTGATCATTTCATTTTCTTTCTTGTCAAAAGGTTGCAAGTCCCGACAATATCTTTCCACACTCATGCAGCACTGCTGGCGGCATAGGTCATTTAGAACGCCTTCACCTCTACAAGACCGCAAAAACACAAGAAAACTAGATCAATGCTAAAATATTACACATCCCCCTCTATTTATTCTCACACAGAAAGAGTTTAAAGCGCAAGTTCCTCATTTTACATTCAGGTGAAATCTGCTAGCATGTCAAATGACCACCAACAGGTGCAAACAAAAGATAACAATTCAACACCAGCATAGGGAAAGTGCTGTCCTCCAGTATTCAGCATTCAAATGCTGCCTCTAGGAAATCGATTCATTAACCTGTTTTGACAAAAAGTTAGTAAAGCAAAAAAAAAGGAGGAACCCATAAAATGACACGCTAAAGGAACAGGGGGACTCTATTTTTGGTTCCCGACTCCTATTTTAAAATCCACAGGATTCATTTGAAACAATCAGGAATCCTACAGCATGTCAAATCTACCTACTGTAGATGAGCAGGACTTTTCCCGTTTTGACCATCAACATAATGAAATAACGCAAGTACGGGATATATGGATTATATATGCTAAGCCTGCTTTTTATCCAACTCTGGTATGACAAGAGATCTGTGCTTACTCTTCTCCAAAGCAAAAGCAGCATGACCCCGACGTGATTTGAACACGCAACCTTCTGATCTGGAGTCAGACGCGCTACCGTTGCGCCACGAGGTCTCATTGTAAAGGTGGACGTGGTCATCAACAGAGTAGCCAACAAAGGTAGGTTTTTTTTCCCCCACCGACATAAAATTAGATAGATTCTGACAAATTAAATATTCAGCCTAAAGAGGAAAGAAAATAAGTACTTTTCTTTTCAGCACAATACCACTGTAATTGAAGGCAAAGCCAAACAGAAAGGCACTGCACCAGCTAGCCAGTTTCTGTGTTTGTGGCCATGTGAAGCCATACCGGTTTAATTACATTACAATGGAACATGCAAATGCTGGGGTGAATCGTGCATGGTGTGGAATTCTCCACGTGACTTACTCTTTGCTAGCTTTATATTTAGGACAATTTATGGCCTCTTTCAAGTGAGAAGAAAGATGTTAAATTCTCTTCCTAAAGAAGGTGTTTTATGGAATTCAGTAGATGTATTTGAGGATGGCCTCGATGTTCTTGTGGCAAAGCTGGAAACTATGCCACTTTAGTATCTAAAGTGGGTATTGTAACACAGCTTGTTGATCCAAGGAGAAATCGGAATGCACATATGGAGTTCTAAAGGAATCCTGCTGCCCATTTTGGGGCACAATTGAAAATGACTTCAGGTTTTTTTTTTTTTTTTTCCTTTCTCCTTCTTTTGGAACAACAAGGGGAAGAAGGGTGGGTGAAATGTTGAAGCTGAGTCTTCTTTTCATCCTGCATTACTTTTCTAACTTTCTGTGTTACTGTTCCATTTTCAAAGATCAAATGAGTATGAAACAAGTGCATTTCCATGTCCACATAAGTTGCACGCTGTGGCAAATAAGGAAGCGGTATTTAAACGGCCTGATACGTTTATTCATCCACAGAAGGCTGGAAGAAAAAAAAGAGCCTGATGGCAGCGGTGGGATTCGAACCCACGCCCCGAAGAGACTGGAGCCTTAATCCAGCGCCTTAGACCGCTCGGCCACGCTACCTGCGCAAAATTCCTGTGGCTGCGTACTCAAAACACGCACGCCATTTGGGAGCGTTCTGATCATTTCCTTTTCTTTCTTGTCAAAAGGTTGCAAGTCCCGACAATATCTTTCCACACTCATGCAGCACTGCTGGCGGCATAGGTCATTTAGAACGCCTTCACCTCTACAAGACCGCAAAAACACAAGAAAACTAGATCAATGCTAAAATATTACACATCCCCCTCTATTTATTCTCACACAGAAAGAGTTTAAAGCACAAGTTCCTCATGTTACATTCAGGTGAAATCTGCTAGCGTGTCAAATGACCACCAACAGGTGCAAACAAACGATAACAATTCAACACCAGCATAGGGAAAGTGCTGTCCTCCAGTATTCAGCATTCAAATGCTGCCTCTAGGAAATCGATTCATTAACCTGTTTTGACAAAAAGGGAGTAAAGCAAAAAAAAAGGAAGAACCCATAAAATGACACGCTAAAGGAACAGGGGGACTCTATTTTTGGTTCCCGACTCCTAGTTTAAAATCCACAGGATTCATTTGAAACAATCAGGAATCCTGCAGCATGTCAAATCTACCTACTGTAGATGAGCAGGACTTTTCCCGTTTTGACCATCAACATAATGAAATAACGCAAGTACGGGATATATGGATTATATATGCTAAGCCTGCTTTTTATCCAACTCTGGTATGACAATAGATCTGTGCTTACTCTTCTCCAAAGCAAAAGCAGCATGACCCCGACGTGATTTGAACACGCAACCTTCTGATCTGGAGTCAGACGCGCTACCATTGCGCCACGAGGTCTCATTGTAAAGATGGACGTGGTCGTCAACAGAGTAGCCAACAAATGTAGGTTTTTTTTCCCCCACCGACATAAAATTAGATCGATTCTGACAAATTAAATATTCAGCCTAAAGAGGAATGAAAATAAGTACTTTTCTTTTCAGCACAATACCACTGTAATTGAAGGCAAAGCCAAACAGAAAGGCACCGCACCAGCTAGCCAGTTTCTGTGTTTGTGGCCATGTGAAGCCATACCGGTTTAATTACATTACAATGGAACATGCAAATGCTGGGGTGAATCGTGCATGGTGTGGAATTCTCAACGTTACTTACTCTTTGCTAGCTTTATATTTAGGACAATTTATGGCCTCTTTCAAGTGAGAAGAAAGATGTTAAATTCTCTTCCTAAAGAAGGTGTTTTATGGAATTCAGTAGATGTATTTGAGGATGGCCTCGATGTTCTTGTGGCAAAGCTGGAAACTATGCCACTTTAGTATCTAAAGTGGGTATTGTAACACAGCTTGTTGATCCAAGGAGAAATCGGAATGCACATATGGAGTTCTAAAGGAATCCTGCTGCCCATTTTGGGGCACAATTGAAAATGACTTCAGGTTTTTTTTTTTTTTTTTCCTTTCTCCTTCTTTTGGAACAACAAGGGGAAGAAGGGTGGGTGAAATGTTGAAGCTGAGTCTTCTTTTCATCCTGCATTACTTTTCTAACTTTCTGTGTTACTGTTCCATTTTCAAAGATCAAATGAGTATGAAACAAGTGCATTTCCATGTCCACATAAGTTGCACGCTGTGGCAAATAAGGAAGCGGTATTTAAACGGCCTGATACGTTTATTCATCCACAGAAGGCTGGAAGAAAAAAAAGAGCCTGATGGCAGCGGTGGGATTCGAACCCACGCCCCGAAGAGACTAGAGCCTTAATCCAGCGCCTTAGACCGCTCGGCCACGCTACCTGCGCAAAATCCCTGTGGCTGCGTACTCAAAACACACACGCCATTTGGGAGCGTTCTGATCATTTCCTTTTCTTTCTTGTCAAAAGGTTGCAAGTCCCGACAATATCTTTCCACACTCATGCAGCACTGCTGGCGGCATAGGTCATTTAGAACGCCTTCACCTCTACAAGACCGCAAAAACACAAGAAAACTAGATCAATGCTAAAATATTACACATCCCCCTCTATTTATTCTCACACAGAAAGAGTTTAAAGCGCAAGTTCCTCATGTTACATTCAGGTGAAATCTGCTAGCGTGTCAAATGACCACCAACAGGTGCAAACAAAAGATAACAATTCAACACCAGCATAGGGAAAGTGCTGTCCTCCAGTATTCAGCATTCAAATGCTGCCTCTAGGAAATCGATTCATTAACCTGTTTTGACAAAAAGGGAGTAAGGCAAAAAAAAGGAGGAACCCATAAAATGACACGCTAAAGGAACAGGGGGACTCTATTTTTGGTTCCCGACTCCTAGTTTAAAATCCACAGGATTCATTTGAAACAATCAGGAATCCTGCAGCATGTCAAATCTACCTACTGTAGATGAGCAGGACTTTTCCCGTTTTGACCATCAACATAATGAAATAACGCAAGTACAGGATATATGGATTATATATGCTAAGCCTGCTTTTTATCCAACTCTGGTATGACAAGAGATCTGTGCTTACTCTTCTCTAAAGCAAAAGCAACATGACCCCGACGTGATTTGAACACGCAACCTTCTGATCTGGAGTCAGACGCGCTACCGTTGCGCCACAAGGTCTCATTGTAAAGGTGGACGTGGTCGTCAACAGAGTAGCCAACAAAGGTAATTTTTTTTTCCCCACCGACATAAAATTAGATAGATTCTGACAAATTAAATATTCAGCCTAAAGAGGAAAGAAAATAAGTACTTTTCTTTTCAGCACAATACCACTGTAATTGAAGGCAAAGCCAAACAGAAAGGCACTGCACCAGCTAGCCAGTTTCTGTGTTTGTGGCCATGTGAAGCCATACCGGTTTAATTACATTACAATGGAACATGCAAATGCTGGGGTGAATCGTGCATGGTGTGGAATTCTCCACGTAACTTACTCTTTGCCAGCTTTATATTTAGGACAATTTATGGCCTCTTTCAAGTGAGAAGAAAGATGTTAAATTCTCTTCCTAAAGAAGGTGTTTTATGGAATTCAGTAGATGTATTTGAGGATGGCCTCGATGTTCTTGTGGCAAAGCTGGAAACTATGCCACTTTAGTATCTAAAGTGGGTATTGTAACACAGCTTGTTGATCCAAGGAGAAATCGGAATGCACATATGGAGTTCTAAAGGAATCCTGCTGCCCATTTTTGGGCACAATTGAAAATGACTTCAGGTCTTTTTTTTTTTTCCTTTCTCCTTCTTTTGGAACAACAAGGGGAAGAAGGGTGGGTGAAATGTTGAAGCTGAGTCTTCTTTTCATCCTGCATTACTTTTCTAACTTTCTGTGTTACTGTTCCATTTTCAAAGATCAAATGAGTATGAAACAAGTGCATTTCCATGTCCACATAAGTTGCACGCTGTGGCAAATAATGAAGCGGTATTTAAACGGCGTGATACGTTTATTCATCCACAGAAGGCTGGAAGAAAAAAAAGAGCCTGATGGCAGCGGTGGGATTCGAACCCACGCCCCCGAAGAGACTGGAGCCTTAATCCAGCGCCTTAGACCGCTCGGCCACGTTACCTGCGCAAAATCCCTGTGGCTGCGTACTCAAAACACGCACGCCATTTGGGAGCGTGCTGATCATTTCCTTTTCTTTCTTGTCAAAAGGTTGCAAGTCCCGACAATATCTTTCCACACTCATGCAGCACTGCTGGCGGCATAGGTCATTTAGAACGCCTTCACCTCTACAAGACCGCAAAAACACAAGAAAACTAGATCAATGCTAAAATATTACACATCCCCCTCTATTTATTCTCACACAGAAAGAGTTTAAAGCGCAAGTTCCTCATGTTACATTCAGGTGAAATCTGCTAGCGTGTCAAATGACCACCAACAGGTGCAAACAAAAGATAACAATTCAACACCAGCATAGGGAAAGTGCTGTCCTCCAGTATTCAGCATTCAAATGCTGCCTCTAGGAAATCGATTCATTAACCTGTTTTGACAAAAAGGGAGTAAAGCAAAAAAAAGGAGGAACCCATAAAATGACACGCTAAAGGAACAGGGGGACTCTATTTTTGGTTCCCGACTCCTAGTTTAAAATCCACAGGTTTCATTTGAAACAATCAGGAATCCTGCAGCATGTCAAATCTACCTACTGTAGATGAGCAGGACTTTTCCCGTTTTGACCATCAACATAATGAAATAACGCAAGTACGGGATATATGGATTATATATGCTAAGCCTGCTTTTTATCCAACTCTGGTATGACAAGAGATCTGTGCTTACTCTTCTCCAAAGCAAAAGCAGCATGACCCCGACGGTATTTGAACACGCAACCTTTTGATCTGGAGTCAGACGCGCTACCGTTGCGCCACGAGGTCTCATTGTAAAGGTGGACGTGGTCGTCAACAGAGTAGCCAACAAAGGTAGGTTTTTTTCATCCACGGACATAAAATTAGATAGATTCTGACAAATTAAATATTCAGCCTAAAGAGGAAAGAAAATAAGTACTTTTCTTTTCAGCACAATACCACTGTAATTGAAGGCAAAGCCAAACAGAAAGGCACTGCACCAGCTAGCCAGTATCTGTGTTTGTGGCCATGTGAAGCCATACCGGTTTAATTACATTACAATGGAACATGCAAATGCTGGGGTGAATCGTGCATGGTGTGGAATTCTCCACGTGACTTACTCTTTGCTAGCTTTATATTTAAGACAATTTATGGCCTCTTTCAAGTGAGAAGAAAGATGTTAAATTCTCTTCCTAAAGAAGGTGTTTTATGGAATTCAGTAGATGTATTTGAGGATGGCCTCGATGTTCTTGTGGCAAAGCTGGAAACTATGCCACTTTAGTATCTAAAGTGGGTATTGTAACACAGCTTGTTGATCCAAGGAGAAATCGGAATGCACATATGGAGTTCTAAAGGAATCCTGGGGCCCAACTTGGGGCACAATTGAAAATGACTTCAGGTCTTTCTTTTTTTCCTTTCTCCTTCTTTTGGAACAACAAGGGGAAGAAGGGTGGGTGAAATGTTGAAGCTGAGTCTTCTTTTCATCCTGCATTACTTTTCTAACTTTCTGTGTTACTGTTCCATTTTCAAAGATCAAATGAGTATGCAACAAGTGCATTTCCATGTCCACATAAGTTGCACGCTGTGGCAAATAAGGAAGCGGTATTTTAACGGCGTGATACGTTTATTCATCCACAGAAGGCTGGAAGAAAAAAAGAGCCTGATGGCAGCGGTGGGATTCGAACCCACACCCCCGAAGAGACTGGAGCCTTAATCCAGCACCTTAGACCGCTCGGCCACGCTACCTGCGCAAAATTCCTGTGGCTGCGTACTCAAAACACGCACGCCATTTGGGAGCGTTCTGATCATTTCCTTTTCTTTCTTGTCAAAAGGTTGCAAGTCCCGACAATATCTTTCCACACTCATGCAGCACTGCTGGCGGCATAGGTCATTTAGAACGCCTTCACCTCTACAAGACTGCAAAAACACAAGAAAACTAGATCAATGCTAAAATATTACACATCCCCCTCTATTTATTCTCACACAGAAAGAGTTTAAAGCGCAAGTTCCTCATGTTACATTCAGGTGAAATCTGCTAGCGTGTCAAATGACCACCAACAGGTGCAAACAAAAGATAACAATTCAACACCAGCATAGGGAAAGTGCTGTCCTCCAGTATTCAGCATTCAAATGCTGCCTCTAGGAAATCGATTCATTAACCTGTTTTGACAAAAAGGGAGTAAAGCAAAAAAAAGGAGGAACCCATAAAATGACACGCTAAATGAACAGTGGGACTCGATTTTTGGTTCCCGACTCCTAGTTTAAAATCCACAGGATTCATTTGAAACAATCAGGAATCCTGCAGCATGTCAAATCTATCTACTGTAGATGAGCAGGACTTTTCCTGTTTTGACCATCAACATAATGAAATAACGCAAGTACGGGATATATGGATTATATATGCTAAGCCTGCTTTTTATCCAACTCTGGTATGACAAGAGATCTGTGCTTACTCTTCTCCAAAGCAAAAGCAGCATGACCCCGACGTGATTTGAACACACAACCTTCTGATCTGGAGTCAGACGCGCTTCCGTTGCGCCACGAGGTCTCATTGTAAAGGTGGACGTGGTCGTCAACAGAGTAGCCAACAAAGGTAGGTTTTTTTTCCCCCACCGACATAAAATTAGATCGATTCTGACAAATTAAATATTCAGCCTAAAGAGGAATGAAAATAAGTACTTTTCTTTTCAGCACAATACCACTGTAATTGAAGGCAAAGCCAAACAGAAAGGCACCGCACCAGCTAGCCAGTTTCTGTGTTTGTGGCCATGTGAAGCCATACCGGTTTAATTACATTACAATGGAACATGCAAATGCTGGGGTGAATCGTGCATGGTGTGGAATTCTCCACGTGACTTACTCTTTGCTAGCTTTATATTTAGGACAATTTATGGCCTCTTTCAAGTGAGAAGAAAGATGTTAAATTCTCTTCCTAAAGAAGGTGTTTTATGGAATTCAGTAGATGTATTTGAGGATGGCCTCGATGTTCTTGTGGCAAAGCTGGAAACTATGCCACTTTAGTATCTAAAGTGGGTATTGTAACACAGCTTGTTGATCCAAGGAGAAATCGGAAAGCACATATGGAGTTCTAAAGGAATCCTGCTGCCCAATTTGGGGCACAATTGAAAATGACTTCAGGTCTTTCTTTTTTTTCCTTTCTCCTTCTTTTGGAACAACAAGGGGAAGAAGGGTGGGTGAAATGTGGAAGCTGAGTCTTCTTTTCATCCTGCATTACTTTTCTAACTTTCTGTGTTACTGTTCCATTTTCAAAGATCAAATGAGTATGAAACAAGTGCATTTCCATGTCCACATAAATTGCACGTTGTGGCAAATAAGGAAGCGGTATTTAATTGGCGTGATACGTTTATTCATCCACAGAAGGCTGGAAGAAAAAAAGAGCCTGATGGCAGCGGTGGGATTCGAATCCACGCCCCCGAAGAGACTGGAGCCTTAATCCAGCGCCTTAGACTGCTCGGCCCTGCTACCTGCGCGAAATTCCTTTGACTGCGTACTCAAAACACGCACGCCATTTGGGAGCGTTCTGATCATTTCCTTTTCTTTCTTGTCAAAAGGTTGCAAGTCCCGACAATATCTTTCCACACTCATGCAGCACTGCTGGCGGCATAGGTCATTTAGAACGCCTTCACCTCTACAAGACCGCAAAAACACAAGAAAACTAGATCAATGCTAAAATATTACACATCCCCCTCTATTTATTCTCACACAGAAAGAGTTTAAAGCACAAGTTCCTCATGTTACATTCAGGTGAAATCTGCTAGCGTGTCAAATGACCACCAACAGGTGCAAACAAAAGATAACAATTCAACACCAGCATAGGGAAAGTGCTGTCCTCCAGTATTCAGCATTCAAATGCTG
>NC_086319.1:395313695-395351195 GCF_036172605.1 Pelobates fuscus | reverse complement strand
AAAGGAGGAACCCTTAAAATGACACGCTAAATTAACAAGAGGACTCTATTTTTGGGTCCCGACCCCCAGGTTAAAAACCACAGAATTCATTTGAAACAGTCAGGAATCCTGCAGCATGTCAATTTTACCTACTGTAGATCAGCAGGACTTTTCCAGTTTTGGCCATCAACATAATGAAATAATCCAAGTACGGGATATATAGATAATATATGCTAAGCATGCTAAGAATGGGGCGTGTGCCTTGCGCTTTTTATCCAACTCTGGTATGACAAGAGATCTGTGCTTATTCTTCTCCAAAGCAAAAGCAGCATGACCCCGACGTGATTTGAACACGCAACCTTCTGATCTGGAGTCAGACGCGCTACCGTTGCGCCATGAGGTCTCACTGTGCAAGTGGGAGTGGTCGTCAACAGAGTAGCCAACAATGGTAGGTTATTTCCCCCAACCGACATAAAATTAGATAGATTCTGACATATTAAATATTCAGCCTAAAGAGGAAAGAAAATAAGTACTTTTCTTTTCAGCACAATACCACTGTAATTGAAGGCAAAGCCAAACAGAAAGGCACCAGCTAGCCAGTTTCTGTGTTTGCGGCAATGTGAAGCCATACCGGTTTAATTACATTACAATGGAACATGCAAATGCTGGGGTGAATCGTGCATGGTGTGGAATTCTCCACGTGACTTACTCTTTGCTAGCTTTATATTTAGGACAATTTGTGGCCTCTTTCAAGTGAGAAGAAAGATGTTAAATTCTCTTCCTAAAGAAGGTGTTTTATGGCATTCAGTAGATGTATTTGAGGATGGCCTCGATGTTCTTGTGGCAAAGCTGGAAACTATGCCACTATAGTATCTAAAGTGGGTATTGTGACACAGCTTGTTGATCCAAGGAGAAATCGGAAATGCAAATATGGAGTTCTAAAGGAATCCTGCTTCCCAATTTGGGGCACAATTGAAAATGACTTCAGGTCTTTCATTTTTTTCCCTTTCTCCTTCATTTGGAACAACAAGGGGAAGAAGGGTGGGTGAATGGTTGAACCTGAGTCTTCTTTTCATACTGAATTACTTTTGTAACTTTCTGTGATACTGTTCCATGTTTAAAGATCAAAGGAGTATGAAACAAGTGCATTTCCAAGCCTACGTAAGTTGCACCTTGTGGCAAATAAGGAAGCGGTATTCAAACGGCGTGATGCGTTTATGGAAGAAAAAAGGAGCTTGATGGCAGCGGTGGGATTCGAACCAACGCCCCCGAAGAGACTGGAGCCTTAATCCAGCGCCTTAGACCGCTCGGCCACGCTACCTGCGCATGTTTCCGGCGGCTGTGTACTCACAACACGCACGCCATTTGGCAGCGTTCTGATCATTTCATTTTCTTTCTTGTCAAAAGGTTGCAAGTCCCGACAATATCTTTCCACACTCATGTGGCACGGCTGGCGGCATAGCTCATTTAGAGCGCCTTCACCTCTACAGGACGGCAAAAATACAAGAAAACTAGATCAATTCTAAAATATTACACATCCCCCTCTATTTATTCTCACACAGAACAAATATTATCCTAATATATATAAATATATATATATATATATATATCAAAAGAGTTTGAAGCGCAAGTTCCTCGTGTTACATTCAGGTGAAAGCTGCTAGCGTGTCAAATGACCACCAACAGGTGCAAACACAAGATAACAATTCACCACCAGCATAGGGAAAGTGCTGTGCCCAGTATTCAGCATTCAAATGCTGCCTCTAGGAAATCAATTCATGAACCTGTTTTGACTGGGAGTAAAGCAAAAAAAAAAAGGAGGAACCCTTAAAATGACACGCTAAATTAACAAGAGGACTCTATTTTTGGGTCCCGACCCCCAGGTTAAAAACCACAGAATTCATTTGAAACAGTCAGGAATCCTGCAGCATGTCAATTTTACCTACTGTAGATCAGCAGGACTTTTCCAGTTTTGGCCATCAACATAATGAAATAATCCAAGTACGGGATATATAGATAATATATGCTAAGCATGCTAAGAATGGGGCGTGTGCCTTGCGCTTTTTATCCAACTCTGGTATGACAAGAGATCTGTGCTTATTCTTCTCCAAATCAAAAGCAGCATGAACCCCGACGTGATTTCAACACAAACCTTCTGATCTGGAGTCAGACGCGCTACCGTTGCGCCACGAGGTCTCACTGTGCAGGTGGGAGTGGTCGTCAACAGAGTAGCCAACAAAGGTAGGTTATTTCCCCCAACCGACATAAAATTAGATAGATTCTGACATATTAAATATTCAGCCTAAAGAGGAAAGAAAATAAGTACTTTTCTTTTCAGCACAATACCACTGTAATTGAAGGCAAAGCCAAACAGAAAGGCACCAGCTAGCCAGTTTCTGTGTTTGCGGCAATGTGAAGCCATACCGGTTTAATTACATTACAATGGAACATGCAAATGCTGGGGTGAATCGTGCATGGTGTGGAATTCTCCACGTGACTTACTCTTTGCTAGCTTTATCTTTAGGACAATTTGTGGCCTCTTTCAAGTGAGAAGAAAGATGTTAAATTCTCTTCCTAAAGAAGGTGTTTTATGGCATTCAGTAGATGTATTTGAGGATGGCCTCGATGTTCTTGTGGCAAAGCTGGAAACTATGCCACTATAGTATCTAAAGTGGGTATTGTGACACAGCTTGTTGATCCAAGGAGAAATCAGAAATGCAAATATGGAGTTCTAAAGGAATCCTGCTTCCCAATTTGGGGCACAATTGAAAATGACTTCAGGTCTTTCATTTTTTTTCCTTTCTCCTTCATTTGGAACAACAAGGGGAAGAAGGGTGGGTGAATGGTTGAACCTGAGTCTTCTTTTCATCCTGAATTACTTTTGTAACTTTCTGTGATACTGTTCCATGTTTAAAGATCAAAGGAGTATGAAACAAGTACATTTCCAAGCCTACGTAAGTTGCACCTTGTGGCAAATAAGGAAGCGGTATTCAAACGGCGTGATGCGTTTATGGAAGAAAAAAGGAGCTTGATGGCAGCGGTGGGATTCGAACCCACGCCCCCGAAGAGACTGGAGCCTTAATCCAGCGCCTTAGACCGCTCGGCCACGCTACCTGCACATGCTTCTGGCGGCTGTGTACTCACAACACGCACGCCATTTGGCAGCGTTCTGATCATTTCATTTTCTTTCTTGTCAAAAGGTTGCAAGTCCCGACAATATCTTTCCACACTCATGTGGCACTGCTGGCGGCATAGCTCATTTAGAGCACCTTCACCTCTACAGGACGGCAAAAATACAAGAAAACTAGATCAATTCTAAAATATTACACATCCCCCTCTATTTATTCTCACACAGAACAAATATTATCCTAATATATATAAATATATATATATATATATATATATATATCAAAAGAGTTTGAAGCGCAAGTTCCTCGTGTTACATTCAGGTGAAAGCTGCTAGCGTGTCAAATGACCACCTACAGGTGCAAACACAAGATAACAATTCACCACCAGCATAGGGAAAGTGCTGTGCCCAGTATTCAGCATTCAAATGCTGCCTCTAGGAAATCAATTCATGAACCTGTTTTGACTGGGAGTAAAGCAAAAAAAAAAGGAGGAACCCTTAAAATGACACGCTAAATTAACAAGAGGACTCTATTTTTGGGTCCCGACCCCCAGGTTAAAAACCACAGAATTCATTTGAAACAGTCAGGAATCCTGCAGCATGTCAATTTTACCTACTGTAGATCAGCAGGACTTTTCCAGTTTTGGCCATCAACATAATGAAATAATCCAAGTACGGGATATATAGATAATATATGCTAAGCATGCTAAGAATGGGGCGTGTGCCTTGCGCTTTTTATCCAACTCTGGTATGACAAGAGATCTGTGCTTATTCTTCTCCAAAGCAAAAGCAGCATGACCCCGACGTGATTTGAACACGCAACCTTCTGATCTGGAGTCAGACGCGCTACCGTTGCACCACGAGGTCTCACTATGCAGGTGAGAGTGGTCGTCAACAGAGTAGCAAACAAAGGTAGGTTATTTCGCCCAACCGACATAAAATTAGATAGATTCTGACATATTAAATATTCAGCCTAAAGAGGAAAGAAAATAAGTACTTTTCTTTTCAGCACAATACCACTGTAATTGAAGGCAAAGCCAAACAGAAAGGCACCAGCTAGCCAGTTTCTGTGTTTGCGGCAATGTGAAGCCATACCGGTTTAATTACATTACAATGGAACATGCAAATGCTGGGGTGAATCGTGCATGGTGTGGAATTCTCCACGTGACTTACTCTTTGCTAGCTTTATATTTAGGACAATTTGTGGCCTCTTTCAAGTGAGAAGAAAGATGTTAAATTCTCTTCCTAAAGAAGGTGTTTTATGGCATTCAGTAAATGTATTTGAGGATGGCCTCGATGTTCTTGTGGCAAAGCTGGAAACTATGCCACTATAGTATCTAAAGTGGGTATTGTGACACAGCTTATTGATCCAAGGAGAAATCAGAAATGCAAATATGGAGTTCTAAAGGAATCCTGCTTCCCAATTTGGGGCACAATTGAAAATGACTTCAGGTCTTTCATTTTTTTTCCTTTCTCCTTCATTTGGAACAACAAGGGGAAGAAGGGTGGGTGAATGGTTGAACCTGAGTCTTCTTTTCATCCTGAATTACTTTTGTAACTTTCTGTGATACTGTTCCATGTTTAAAGATCAAAGGAGTATGAAACAAGTGCATTTCCAAGCCTACGTAAGTTGCACCTTGTGGCAAATAAGGAAGCGGTATTCAAACGGCGTGATGCGTTTATGGAAGAAAAAAGGAGCTTGATGGCAGCGGTGGGATTCGAACCCACGCCCCCGAAGAGACTGGAGCCTTAATCCAGCGCCTTAGACCGCTCGGCCACGCTACCTGCGCATGTTTCTGGCGGCTGTGTACTCACAACACGCACGCCATTTGGCAGCGTTCTGATCATTTCATTTTCTTTCTTGTCAAAAGGTTGCAAGTCCCGACAATATCTTTCCACACTCATGTGGCACTGCTGGCGGCATAGCTCATTTAGAGCGCCTTCACCTCTACAGGACGGCAAAAATACAAGAAAACTAGATCAATTCTAAAATATTACACATCCCCCTCTATTTATTCTCACACAGAACAAATATTATCCTAATATATATAAATATATATATATATATCAAAAGAGTTTGAAGCGCAAGTTCCTCGTGTTACATTCAGGTGAAAGCTGCTAGCGTGTCAAATGACCACCAACAGGTGCAAACACAAGATAACAATTCACCACCAGCATAGGGAAAGTGCTGTGCCCAGTATTCAGCATTCAAATGCTGCCTCTAGGAAATCAATTCATGAACCTGTTTTGACTGGGAGTAAAGCAAAAAAAAAAAGGAGGAACCCTTGAAAATGACACGCTAAATTAACAAGAGGACTCTATTTTTGGGTCCCGACCCCCAGGTTAAAAACCACAGAATTCATTTGAAACAGTCAGGAATCCTGCAGCATGTCAATTTTACCTACTGTAGATCAGCAGGACTTTTCCAGTTTTGGCCATCAACATAATGAAATAATCCAAGTACGGGATATATAGATAATATATGCTAAGCATGCTAAGAATGGGGCGTGTGCCTTGCGCTTTTTATCCAACTCTGGTATGACAAGAGATCTGTGCTTATTCTTCTCCAAAGCAAAAGCAGCATGAACCCCGACGTGATTTGAACACAAACCTTCTGATCTGGAGTCAGACGCGCTACCGTTGCGCCACGAGGTCTCACTGTGCAGGTGGGAGTGGTCGTCAACAGAGTAGCCAACAAAGGTAGGTTATTTCCCCCAACCGACATAAAATTAGATAGATTCTGACATATTAAATATTCAGCCTAAAGAGGAAAGAAAATAAGTACTTTTCTTTTCAGCACAATACCACTGTAATTGAAGGCAAAGCCAAACAGAAAGGCACCAGCTAGCCAGTTTCTGTGTTTGCGGCAATGTGAAGCCATACCGGTTTAATTACATTACAATGGAACATGCAAATGCTGGGGTGAATCGTGCATGGTGTGGAATTCTCCACGTGACTTACTCTTTGCTAGCTTTATATTTAGGACAATTTGTGGCCTCTTTCAAGTGAGAAGAAAGATGTTAAATTCTCTTCCTAAAGAAGGTGTTTTATGGCATTCAGTAGATGTATTTGAGGATGGCCTCGATGTTCTTGTGGCAAAGCTGGAAACTATGCCACTATAGTATCTAAAGTGGGTATTGTGACACAGCTTGTTGATCCAAGGAGAAATCAGAAATGCAAATATGGAGTTCTAAAGGAATCCTGCTTCCCAATTTGGGGCACAATTGAAAATGACTTCAGGTCTTTCATTTTTTTTCCTTTCTCCTTCATTTGGAACAACAAGGGGAAGAAGGGTGGGTGAATGGTTGAACCTGAGTCTTCTTTTCATCCTGAATTACTTTTGTAACTTTCTGTGATACTGTTCCATGTTTAAAGATCAAAGGAGTATGAAACAAGTACATTTCCAAGCCTACGTAAGTTGCACCTTGTGGCAAATAAGGAAGCGGTATTCAAACGGCGTGATGCGTTTATGGAAGAAAAAAGGAGCTTGATGGCAGCGGTGGGATTCGAACCCACGCACCCGAAGAGACTGGAGCCTTAATCCAGCACCTTAGACCGCTCGGCCACGCTACCTGCGCATGTTTCTGGCGGCTGTGTACTCACAACACGCACGCCATTTGGCAGCGTTCTGATCATTTCATTTTCTTTCTTGTCAAAAGGTTGCAAGTCCCGACAATATCTTTCCACACTCATGTGGCACTGCTGGCGGCATAGCTCATTTAGAGCACCTTCACCTCTACAGGACGGCAAAAATACAAGAAAACTAGATCAATTCTAAAATATTACACATCCCCCTCTATTTATTCTCACACAGAACAAATATTATCCTAATATATATAAATATATATATATATATATATCAAAAGAGTTTGAAGCGCAAGTTCCTCGTGTTACATTCAGGTGAAAGCTGCTAGCGTGTCAAATGACCACCAACAGGTGCAAACACAAGATAACAATTCACCACCAGCATAGGGAAAGTGCTGTGCCCAGTATTCAGCATTCAAATGCTGCCTCTAGGAAATCAATTCATGAACCTGTTTTGACTGGGAGTAAAGCAAAAAAAAAAGGAGGAACCCTTAAAATGACACGCTAAATTAACAAGAGGACTCTATTTTTGGGTCCCGACCCCCAGGTTAAAAACCACAGAATTCATTTGAAACAGTCAGGAATCCTGCAGCATGTCAATTTTACCTACTGTAGATCAGCAGGACTTTTCCAGTTTTGGCCATCAACATAATGAAATAATCCAAGTACGGGATATATAGATAATATATGCTAAGCATGCTAAGAATGGGGCGTGTGCCTTGCGCTTTTTATCCAACTCTGGTATGACAAGAGATCTGTGCTTATTCTTCTCCAAAGCAAAAGCAGCATGACCCCGTCGTGATTTGAACACGCAACCTTCTGATCTGGAGTCAGACGCGCTACCATTGCGCCACGAGGTCTCACTGTGCAGGTGGGAGTGGTCGTCAACAGAGTAGCCAACAAAGGTAGGTTATTTCGCCCAACCGACATAAAATTAGATAGATTCTGACATATTAAATATTCAGCCTAAAGAGGAAAGAAAATAAGTACTTTTCTTTTCAGCACAATACCACTGTAATTGAAGGCAAAGCCAAACAGAAAGGCACCAGCTAGCCAGTTTCTGTGTTTGCGGCAATGTGAAGCCATACCGGTTTAATTACATTACAATGGAACATGCAAATGCTGGGGTGAATCGTGCATGGTGTGGAATTCTCCACGTGACTTACTCTTTGCTAGCTTTATATTTAGGACAATTTGTGGCCTCTTTCAAGTGAGAAGAAAGATGTTAAATTCTCTTCCTAAAGAAGGTGTTTTATGGCATTCAGTAGATGTATTTGAGGATGGCCTCGATGTTCTTGTGGCAAAGCTGGAAACTATGCCACTATAGTATCTAAAGTGGGTATTGTGACACAGCTTGTTGATCCAAGGAGAAATCGGAATGCACATATGGAGTTCTAAAGGAATCCTGCTTCCCAATTTGGGGCACAATTGAAAATGACTTAATGTCTTTCATTTTTTTTCCTTTCTCCTTCATTTGGAACAACAAGGGGAAGAAAGGTGGGTGAATGGTTGAACCTGAGTCTTCTTTTCATCCTGAATTACTTTTGTAACTTTCTGTGATACTGTTCCATGTTTAAAGATCAAAGGAGTATGAAACAAGTGCATTTCCAAGCCTACGTAAGTTGCACCTTGTGGCAAATAAGGAAGCGGTATTCAAACGGCGTGATGCGTTTATGGAAGAAAAAAGGAGCTTGATGGCAGCGGTGGGATTCGAACCCACGCCCCCGAAGAGACTGGAGCCTTAATCCAGCGCCTTAGACCGCTCGGCCACGCTACCTGCGCATGTTTCCGGCGGCTGTGTACTCACAACACACACGCCATTTGGCAGCGTTCTGATCATTTCATTTTCTTTCTTGTCAAAAGGTTGCAAGTCCCGACAATATCTTTCCACACTCATGTGGCACGGCTGGCGGCATAGCTCATTTAGAGCGCCTTCACCTCTACAGGACGGCAAAAATACAAGAAAACTAGATCAATTCTAAAATATTACACATCCCCCTCTATTTATTCTCACACAGAACAAATATTATCCTAATATATATAAATATATATATATATATATCAAAAGAGTTTGAAGCGCAAGTTCCTCGTGTTACATTCAGGTGAAAGCTGCTAGCGTGTCAAATGACCACCTACAGGTGCAAACAGAAGATAACAATTCACCACCAGCATAGGGAAAGTGCTGTGACCAGTATTCAGCATTCAAATGCTGCCTCTAGGAAATCAATTCATGAACCTGTTTTGACTGGGAGTAAAGCAAAAAAAAAAGGAGGAACCCTTAAAATGACACGCTAAATTAACAAGAGGACTCTATTTTTGGGTCCCGACCCCCAGGTTAAAAACCACAGAATTCATTTGAATCAGTCAGGAATCCTGCAGCATGTCAATTTTACCTACTGTAGATCAGCAGGACTTTTCCAGTTTTGGCCATCAACATAATGAAATAATCCAAGTACGGGATATATAGATAATATATGCTAAGCATGCTAAGAATGGGGCGTGTGCCTTGCGCTTTTTATCCAACTCTGGTATGACAAGAGATCTGTGCTTATTCTTCTCCAAAGCTAAAGCAGCATGACCCCGACGTGATTTGAACACGCAACCTTCTGATCTGGAGTCAGACGCGCTACCGTTGCACCACGAGGTCTCACTGTGCAGGTGGGAGTGGTCGTCAACAGAGTAGCCAACAAAGGTAGGTTATTTCCCCCAACCGACATAAAATTAGATAGATTCTGACATATTAAATATTCAGCCTAAAGAGGAAAGAAAATAAGTACTTTTCTTTTCAGCACAATACCACTGTAATTGAAGGCAAAGCCAAACAGAAAGGCACCAGCTAGCCAGTTTCTGTGTTTGCGGCAATGTGAAGCCATACCGGTTTAATTACATTACAATGGAACATGCAAATGCTGGGGTGAATCGTGCATGGTGTGGAATTCTCCACGTGACTTACTCTTTGCTAGCTTTATATTTAGGACAATTTGTGGCCTCTTTCAAGTGAGAAGAAAGATGTTAAATTCTCTTCCTAAAGAAGGTGTTTTATGGCATTCAGTAGATGTATTTGAGGATGGCCTCGATGTTCTTGTGGCAAAGCTGGAAACTATGCCACTATAGTATCTAAAGTGGGTATTGTGACACAGCTTGTTGATCCAAGGAGAAATCGGAAATGCAAATATGGAGTTCTAAAGGAATCCTGCTTCCCAATTTGGGGCACAATTGAAAATGACTTCAGGTCTTTCATTTTTTTTCCTTTCTCCTTCATTTGAAACAACAAGGGGAAGAAGGGTGGGTGAATGGTTGAACCTGAGTCTTCTTTTCATCCTGAATTACTTTTGTAACTTTCTGTGATACTGTTCCATGTTTAAATATCAAAGGAGTATGAAACAAGTGCATTTCCAAGCCTACGTAAGTTGCACCTTGTGGCAAATAAGGAAGCGGTATTCAAACGGCGTGATGCGTTTATGGAAGAAAAAAGGAGCTTGATGGCAGCGGTGGGATTCAAACCCACGCCCCCGAAGAGACAGGAGCCTTAATCCAGCGCCTTAGACCGCTCGGCCACGCTACCTGCGCATGTTTCCGGCGGCTGTGTACTCACAACACGCACGCCATTTGGCAGCGTTCTGATCATTTCATTTTCTTTCTTGTCAAAAGGTTGCAAGTCCCGACAATATCTTTCCACACTCATGTGGCACTGCTGGCGGCATAGCTCATTTAGAGCGCCTTCACCTTTACAGGACGGCAAAAATACAAGAAAACTAGATCAATTCTAAAATATTACACATCCCCCTCTATTTATTCTCACACAGAACAAATATTATCCTAATATATATAAATATATATATATATATATATCAAAAGAGTTTGAAGCGCAAGTTCCTCGTGTTACATTCAGGTGAAAGCTGCTAGCGTGTCAAATGACCACCAACAGGTGCAAACACAAGATAACAATTCACCACCAGCATAGGGAAAGTGCTGTGCCCAGTATTCAGCATTCAAATGCTGCCTCTAGGAAATCAATTCATGAACCTGTTTTGACTGGGAGTAAAGCAAAAAAAAAAGGAGGAACCCTTAAAATGACACGCTAAATTAACAAGAGGACTCTATTTTTGGGTCCCGACCCCCAGGTTAAAAACCACAGAACTCATTTGAAACAGTCAGGAATCCTGCAGCATGTCAATTTTACCTACTGTAGATCAGCAGGACTTTTCCAGTTTTGGCCATCAACATAATGAAATAATCCAAGTACGGGATATATAGATAATATATGCTAAGCATGCTAAGAATGGGGCGTGTGCCTTGCGCTTTTTATCCAACTCTGGTATGACAAGAGATCTGTGCTTATTCTTCTCCAAAGCAAAAGCAGCATGACCCCGACGTGATTTGAACACGCAACCTTCTGATCTGGAGTCAGACGCGCCACCGTTGCGCCACGAGGTCTCACTGTGCAGGTGAGAGTGGTCGTCAACAGAGTAGCAAACAAAGGTAGGTTATTTCCCCCAACCGACATAAAATTAGATAGATTCTGACATATTAAATATTCAGCCTAAAGAGGAAAGAAAATAAGTACTTTTCTTTTCAGCACAATACCACTGTAATTGAAGGCAAAGCCAAACAGAAAGGCACCAGCTAGCCAGTTTCTGTGTTTGCGGCAATGTGAAGCCATACCGGTTTAATTACATTACAATGGAACATGCAAATGCTGGGGTGAATCGTGCATGGTGTGGAATTCTCCACGTGACTTACTCTTTGCTAGCTTTATATTTAGGACAATTTGTGGCCTCTTTCAAGTGAGAAGAAAGATGTTAAATTCTCTTCCTAAAGAAGGTGTTTTATGGCATTCAGTAAATGTATTTGAGGATGGCCTCGATGTTCTTGTGGCAAAGCTGGAAACTATGCCACTATAGTATCTAAAGTGGGTATTGTGACACAGCTTGTTGATCCAAGGAGAAATCAGAAATGCAAATATGGAGTTCTAAAGGAATCCTGCTTCCCAATTTGGGGCACAATTGAAAATGACTTCAGGTCTTTCATTTTTTTTCCTTTCTCCTTCATTTGGAACAACAAGGGGAAGAAGGGTGGGTGAATGGTTGAACCTGAGTCTTCTTTTCATCCTGAATTACTTTTGTAACTTTCTGTGATACTGTTCCATGTTTAAAGATCAAAGGAGTATGAAACAAGTGCATTTCCAAGCCTACGTAAGTTGCACCTTGTGGCAAATAAGGAAGCGGTATTCAAACGGCGTGATGCGTTTATGGAAGAAAAAAGGAGCTTGATGGCAGCGGTGGGATTCGAACCCACGCCCCCGAAGAGACTGGAGCCTTAATCCAGCGCCTTAGACCGCTCGGCCACGCTACCTGCGCATGTTTCTGGCGGCTGTGTACTCACAACACGCACGCCATTTGGCAGCGTTCTGATCATTTCATTTTCTTTCTTGTCAAAAGGTTGCAAGTCCCGACAATATCTTTCCACACTCATGTGGCACTGCTGGCGGCATAGCTCATTTAGAGCGCCTTCACCTCTACAGGACGGCAAAAATACAAGAAAACTAGATCAATTCTAAAATATTACACATCCCCCTCTATTTATTCTCACACAGAACAAATATTATCCTAATATATATAAATATATATATATATATCAAAAGAGTTTGAAGCGCAAGTTCCTCGTGTTACATTCAGGTGAAAGCTGCTAGCGTGTCAAATGACCACCAACAGGTGCAAACACAAGATAACAATTCACCACCAGCATAGGGAAAGTGCTGTGCCCAGTATTCAGCATTCAAATGCTGCCTCTAGGAAATCAATTCATGAACCTGTTTTGACTGGGAGTAAAGCAAAAAAAAAAAGGAGGAACCCTTAAAATGACACGCTAAATTAACAAGAGGACTCTATTTTTGGGTCCCGACCCCCAGGTTAAAAACCACAGAATTCATTTGAAACAGTCAGGAATCCTGCAGCATGTCAATTTTACCTACTGTAGATCAGCAGGACTTTTCCAGTTTTGGCCATCAACATAATTAAATAATCCAAGTACGGGATATATAGATAATATATGCTAAGCATGCTAAGAATGGGGCGTGTGCCTTGCGCTTTTTATCCAACTCTGGTATGACAAGAGATCTGTGCTTATTCTTCTCCAAAGCAAAAGCAGCATGACCCCGACGTGATTTGAACACAAACCTTCTGATCTGTAGTCAGACGCGCTACCGTTGCGCCACGAGGTCTCACTGTGCAGGTGGGAGTGGTCGTCAACAGAGTAGCCAACAAAGGTAGGTTATTTCCCCCAACCGACATAAAATTAGATAGATTCTGACATATTAAATATTCAGCCTAAAGAGGAAAGAAAATAAGTACTTTTCTTTTCAGCACAATACCAATGTAATGGAAGAAAAAAGGAGCTTGATGGCAGCGGTGGGATTCGAACCCACGCCCCCGAAGAGACTGGAGCCTTAATCCAGCGCCTTAGACCGCTCGGCCACGCTACCTGCGCATGTTTCCGGCGGCTGTGTACTCACAACACGCACACCATTTGGCAGCGTTCTGATCATTTCATTTTCTTTCTTGTCAAAAGGTTGCAAGTCCCGACAATATCTTTCCACACTCATGTGGCACGGCTGGCGGCATAGCTCATTTAGAGCGCCTTCACCTCTACAGGACGGCAAAAATACAAGAAAACTAGATCAATTCTAAAATATTACACATCCCCCTCTATTTATTCTCACACAGAACAAATATTATCCTAATATATATAAATATATATATATATCAAAAGAGTTTGAAGCGCAAGTTCCTCGTGTTACATTCAGGTGAAAGCTGCTAGCGTGTCAAATGACCACCAACAGGTGCAAACACAAGATAACAATTCACCACCAGCATAGGGAAAGTGCTGTGCCCAGTATTCAGCATTCAAATGCTGCCTCTAGGAAATCAATTCATGAACCTGTTTTGACTGGGAGTAAAGCAAAAAAAAAAAGGAGGAACCCTTAAAATGACACGCTAAATTAACAAGTGGACTCTATTTTTGGGTCCCGACCCCCAGGTTAAAAACCACAGAATTCATTTGAAACAGTCAGGAATTCTGCAGCATGTCAATTTTACCTACTGTAGATCAGCAGGACTTTTCCAGTTTTGGCCATCAACATAATGAAATAATCCAAGTACGGGATATATAGATAATATATGCTAAGCATGCTAAGAATGGGGCGTGTGCCTTGCGCTTTTTATCCAACTCTGGTATGACAAGAGATCTGTGCTTATTCTTCTCCAAAGCAAAAGCAGCATGAACCCCGACGTGATTTGAACACAAACCTTCTGATCTGTAGTCAGGCGCGCTACCGTTGCGCCACGAGGTCTCACTGTGCAGGTGGGAGTGGTCGTCAACAGAGTAGCCAACAAAGGTAGGTTATTTCCCCCAACCGACATAAAATTAGATAGATTCTGACATATTAAATATTCAGCCTAAAGAGGAAAGAAAATAAGTACTTTTCTTTTCAGCACAATACCACTGTAATTGAAGGCAAAGCCAAACAGAAAGGCACCAGCTAGCCAGTTTCTGTGTTTGCGGCAATGTGAAGCCATACCGGTTTAATTACATTACAATGGAACATGCAAATGCTGGGGTGAATCGTGCATGGTGTGGAATTCTCCACGTGACTTACTCTTTGCTAGCTTTATATTTAGGACAATTTGTGGCCTCTTTCAAGTGAGAAGAAAGATGTTAAATTCTCTTCCTAAAGAAGGTGTTTTATGGCATTCAGTAGATGTATTTGAGGATGGCCTCGATGTTCTTGTGGCAAAGCTGGAAACTATGCCACTATAGTATCTAAAGTGGGTATTGTGACACAGCTTGTTGATCCAAGGAGAAATCAGAAATGCAAATATGGAGTTCTAAAGGAATCCTGCTTCCCAATTTGGGGCACAATTGAAAATGACTTCAGGTCTTTCATTTTTTTTCCTTTCTCCTTCATTTGGAACAACAAGGGGAAGAAGGGTGGGTGAATGGTTGAACCTGAGTCTTCTTTTCATCCTGAATTACTTTTGTAACTTTCTGTGATACTGTTCCATGTTTAAAGATCAAAGGAGTATGAAACAAGTACATTTCCAAGCCTACGTAAGTTGCACCTTGTGGCAAATAAGGAAGCGGTATTCAAACGGCGTGATGCGTTTATGGAAGAAAAAAGGAGCTTGATGGCAGCGGTGGGATTCGAACCCACGCACCCGAAGAGACTGGAGCCTTAATCCAGCGCCTTAGACCGCTCGGCCACGCTACCTGCGCATGTTTCTGGCGGCTGTGTACTCACAACACGCACGCCATTTGGCAGCGTTCTGATCATTTCATTTTCTTTCTTGTCAAAAGGTTGCAAGTCCCGACAATATCTTTCCACACTCATGTGGCACTGCTGGCGGCATAGCTCATTTAGAGCACCTTCACCTCTACAGGACGGCAAAAATACAAGAAAACTAGATCAATTCTAAAATATTACACATCCCCCTCTATTTATTCTCACACAGAACAAATATTATCCTAATATATATAAATATATATATATATATATCAAAAGAGTTTGAAGCGCAAGTTCCTCGTGTTACATTCAGGTGAAAGCTGCTAGCGTGTCAAATGACCACCTACAGGTGCAAACACAAGATAACAATTCACCACCAGCATAGGGAAAGTGCTGTGCCCAGTATTCAGCATTCAAATGCTGCCTCTAGGAAATCAATTCATGAACCTGTTTTGACTGGGAGTAAAGCAAAAAAAAAAAGGAGGAACCCTTAAAATGACACGCTAAATTAACAAGAGGACTCTATTTTTGGGTCCCGACCCCCAGGTTAAAAACCACAGAATTCATTTGAAACAGTCAGGAATCCTGCAGCATGTCAATTTTACCTACTGTAGATCAGCAGGACTTTTCCAGTTTTGGCCATCAACATAATGAAATAATCCAAGTACGGGATATATAGATAATATATGCTAAGCATGCTAAGAATGGGGCGTGTGCCTTGCGCTTTTTATCCAACTCTGGTATGACAAGAGATCTGTGCTTATTCTTCTCCAAAGCAAAAGCAGCATGACCCCGTCGTGATTTGAACACGCAACCTTCTGATCTGGAGTCAGACGCGCTACCGTTGCGCCACGAGGTCTCACTGTGCAGGTGGGAGTGGTCGTCAACAGAGTAGCCAACAAAGGTAGGTTATTTCGCCCAACCGACATAAAATTAGATAGATTCTGACATATTAAATATTCAGCCTAAAGAGGAAAGAAAATAAGTACTTTTCTTTTCAGCACAATACCACTGTAATTGAAGGCAAAGCCAAACAGAAAGGCACCAGCTAGCCAGTTTCTGTGTTTGCGGCAATGTGAAGCCATACCGGTTTAATTACATTACAATGGAACATGCAAATGCTGGGGTGAATCGTGCATGGTGTGGAATTCTCCACGTGACTTACTCTTTGCTAGCTTTATATTTAGGACAATTTGTGGCCTCTTTCAAGTGAGAAGAAAGATGTTAAATTCTCTTCCTAAAGAAGGTGTTTTATGGCATTCAGTAGATGTATTTGAGGATGGCCTCGATGTTCTTGTGGCAAAGCTGGAAACTATGCCACTATAGTATCTAAAGTGGGTATTGTGACACAGCTTGTTGATCCAAGGAGAAATCGGAATGCACATATGGAGTTCTAAAGGAATCCTGCTTCCCAATTTGGGGCACAATTGAAAATGACTTAATGTCTTTCATTTTTTTTCCTTTCTCCTTCATTTGGAACAACAAGGGGAAGAAAGGTGGGTGAATGGTTGAACCTGAGTCTTCTTTTCATCCTGAATTACTTTTGTAACTTTCTGTGATACTGTTTCATGTTTAAAGATCAAAGGAGTATGAAACAAGTGCATTTCCAAGCCTACGTAAGTTGCACCTTGTGGCAAATAAGGAAGCGGTATTCAAACGGCGTGATGCGTTTATGGAAGAAAAAAGGAGCTTGATGGCAGCGGTGGGATTCGAACCCATGCCCCCGAAGAGACTGGAGCCTTAATCCAGCACCTTAGACCGCTCGGCCACGCTACCTGCGCATGTTTCCGGCGGCTGTGTACTCACAACACACACGCCATTTGGCAGCGTTCTGATCATTTCATTTTCTTTCTTGTCAAAAGGTTGCAAGTCCCGACAATATCTTTCCACACTCATGTGGCACGGCTGGCGGCATAGCTCATTTAGAGCGCCTTCACCTCTACAGGACGGCAAAAATACAAGAAAACTAGATCAATTCTAAAATATTACACATCCCCCTCTATTTATTCTCACACAGAACAAATATTATCCTAATATATATAAATATATATATATATATCAAAAGAGTTTGAAGCGCAAGTTCCTCGTGTTACATTCAGGTGAAAGCTGCTAGCGTGTCAAATGACCACCAACAGGTGCAAACACAAGATAACAATTCACCACCAGCATAGGGAAAGTGCTGTGCCCAGTATTCAGCATTCAAATGCTGCCTCTAGGAAATCAATTCATGAACCTGTTTTGACTGGGAGTAAAGCAAAAAAAAAAAGGAGGAACCCTTAAAATGACACGCTAAATTAACAAGAGGACTCTATTTTTGGGTCCCGACCCCCAGGTTAAAAACCACAGAATTCATTTGAAACAGTCAGGAATCCTGCAGCATGTCAATTTTACCTACTGTAGATCAGCAGGACTTTTCCAGTTTTGGCCATCAACATAATGAAATAATCCAAGTACGGGATTTATAGATAATATATGCTAAGCATGCTAAGAATGGGGCGTGTGCCTTGCGCTTTTTATCCAACTCTGGTATGACAAGAGATCTGTGCTTATTCTTCTCCAAAGCAAAAGCAGCATGACCCCGACGTGATTTGAACACACAACCTTCTGATCTGGAGTCAGACACGCTACCGTTGCGCCACGAGGTCTCACTGTGCAGGTGGGAGTGGTCGTCAACAGAGTAGCCAACAAAGGTAGGTTATTTCCCCCAACCGACATAAAATTAGATAGATTCTGACATATTAAATATTCAGCCTAAAGAGGAAAGAAAATAAGTACTTTTCTTTTCAGCACAATACCACTGTAATTGAAGGCAAAGCCAAACAGAAAGGCACCAGCTAGCCAGTTTCTGTGTTTGCGGCAATGTGAAGCCATACCGGTTTAATTACATTACAATGGAACATGCAAATGCTGGGGTGAATCGTGCATGGTGTGGAATTCTCCACGTGACTTACTCTTTGCTAGCTTTATATTTAGGACAATTTGTGGCCTCTTTCAAGTGAGAAGAAAGATGTTAAATTCTCTTCCTAAAGAAGGTGTTTTATGGCATTCAGTAGATGTATTTCAGGATGGCCTCGATGTTCTTGTGGCAAAGCTGGAAACTATGCCACTATAGTATCTAAAGTGGGTATTGTGACACAGCTTGTTGATCCAAGGAGAAATTGGAAATGCAAATATGGAGTTCTAAAGGAATCCTGCTTCCCAATTTGGGGCACAATTGAAAATGACTTCAGGTCTTTCATTTTTTTTCCTTTCTCCTTCATTTGGAACAACAAGGGGAAGAAGGGTGGGTGAATGGTTGAACCTGAGTCTTCTTTTCATCCTGAATTACTTTTGTAACTTTCTGTGATACTGTTCCATGTTTAAATATCAAAGGAGTATGAAACAAGTGCATTTCCAAGCCTACGTAAGTTGCACCTTGTGGCAAATAAGGAAGCGGTATTCAAACGGCGTGATGCGTTTATGGAAGAAAAAAGGAGCTTGATGGCAGCGGTGGGATTCAAACCCACGCCCCCGAAGAGACTGGAGCCTTAATCCAGCGCCTTAGACCGCTCGGCCACGCTACCTGCGCATGTTTCCGGCGGCTGTGTACTCACAACACGCACGCCATTTGGCAGCGTTCTGATCATTTCATTTTCTTTCTTGTCAAAAGGTTGCAAGTCCCGACAATATCTTTCCACACTCATGTGGCACTGCTGGCGGCATAGCTCATTTAGAGCGCCTTCACCTCTACAGGACGGCAAAAATACAAGAAAACTAGATCAATTCTAAAATATTACACATCCCCCTCTATTTATTCTCACACAGAACAAATATTATCCTAATATATATAAATATATATATATATATATATATATATATATATCAAAAGAGTTTGAAGCGCAAGTTCCTCGTGTTACATTCAGGTGAAAGCTGCTAGCGTGTCAAATGACCACCAACAGGTGCAAACACAAGATAACAATTCGCCACCAGCATAGGGAAAGTGCTGTGCCCAGTATTCAGCATTCAAATGCTGCCTCTAGGAAATCAATTCATGAACCTGTTTTGACTGGGAGTAAAGCAAAAAAAAAAGGAGGAACCCTTAAAATGAATCGCTAAATTAACAAGAGGACTCTATTTTTGGGTCCCGACCCCCAGGTTAAAAACCACAGAATTCATTTGAAACAGTCAGGAATCCTGCAGCATGTCAATTTTACCTACTGTAGATCAGCAGGACTTTTCCAGTTTTGGCCATCAACATAATGAAATAATCCAAGTACGGGATATATAGATAATATATGCTAAGCATGCTAAGAATGGGGCGTGTGCCTTGCAAACACAAGATAACAATTCACCACCAGCATAGGGAAAGTGCTGTGCCCAGTATTCAGCATTCAAATGCTGCCTCTAGGAAATCAATTCATGAACCTGTTTTGACTGGGAGTAAAGCAAAAAAAAAAGGAGGAACCCTTAAAATGACACGCTAAATTAACAAGAGGACTCTATTTTTGGGTCCCGACCCCCAGGTTAAAAACCACAGAATTCATTTGAAACAGTCAGGAATCCTGCAGCATGTCAATTTTACCTACTGTAGATCAGCAGGACTTTTCCAGTTTTGGCCATCAACATAATGCTAAGCATGCTAAGAATGGGGCGTGTGCCTTGCGCTTTTTGTCCAACTCTGGTATGACAGAGATCTGTGCTTATTCTTCTCCAATGCAAAAGCAGCATGACCCCGACGTGATTTGAACATGCAACCTTCTGATCTGGAGTCAGACGCGCTACCTTTGCGCCACGAGGTCTCACTGTGCAGGTGAGAGTGGTCGTCAACAGAGTAGCCAACAAAGGTAGGTTATTTCGCCCAACCGACATAAAATTAGATAGATTCTGACATATTAAATATTCAGCCTAAAGAGGAAAGAAAATAAGTACTTTTCTTTTCAGCACAATACCACTGTAATTGAAGGCAAAGCCAAACAGAAAGGCACCAGCTAGCCAGTTTCTGTGTTTGCGGCAATGTGAAGCCATACCGGTTTAATTACATTACAATGGAACATGCAAATGCTGGGGTGAATCGTGCATGGTGTGGAATTCTCCACGTGACTTACTCTTTGCTAGCTTTATATTTAGGACAGTTTGTGGCCTCTTTCAAGTGAGAAGAAAGATGTTAAATTCTCTTCCTAAAGAAGGTGTTTTATGGCATTCAGTAGATGTATTTGAGGATGGCCTCGATGTTCTTGTGGCAAAGCTGGAAACTATGCCACTATAGTATCTAAAGTGGGTATTGTGACACAGCTTGTTGATCCAAGGAGAAATCAGAAATGCAAATATGGAGTTCTAAAGGAATCCTGCTTCCCAATTTGGGGCACAATTGAAAATGACTTCAGGTCTTTCATTTTTTTCCCTTTCTCCTTCATTTGGAGCAACAAGGGGAAGAAGGGTGGGTGAATGGTTGAACCTGAGTCTTCTTTTCATCCTGAATTACTTTTGTAACTTTCTGTGATACTGTTCCATGTTTAAAGATCAAAGGAGTATGAAACAAGTGCATTTCCAAGCCTACGTCAGTTGCACCTTGTGGCAAATAAGGAAGCGGGATACAAACGGCGTGATGCGTTTATGGAAGAAAAAAGGAGCTTGATGGCAGCGGTGGGATTCGAACCCACGCCCCCGAAGAGACTGGAGCCTTAATCCAGCGCCTTAGACCGCTCGGCCACGCTACCTGCGCATGTTTCCGGCGGCTGTGTACTCACAACACGCACGCCATTTGGCAGCGTTCTGATCATTTCATTTTCTTTCTTGTCAAAAGGTTGCAAGTCCCGACAATATCTTTCCACACTCATGTGGCACTGCTGGCGGCATAGCTCATTTAGAGCGCCTTCACCTCTACAGGACGACAAAAATACAAGAAAACTAGATCAATTCTAAAATATTACACATCCCCCTCTATTTATTCTCACACAGAACAAATATTATCCTAATATATATAAATATATATATATATATATATATATATATATCAAAAGAGTTTGAAGCGCAAGTTCCTCGTGTTACATTCAGGTCAAAGCTGCTAGCGTGTCAAATGACCACCAACAGGTGCAAACACAAGATAACAATTCACCACCAGCATAGGGAAAGTGCTGTGCCCAGTATTCAGCATTCAAATGCTGCCTCTAGGAAATCAATTCATGAACCTGTTTTGACTGGGAGTAAAGCAAAAAAAAAAAGGAGGAACCCTTAAAATGACACGCTAAATTAACAAGAGGACTCTATTTTTGGGTCCCGACCCCCAGGTTAAAAACCACAGAATTCATTTGAAACAGTCAGGAATCCTGCAGCATGTCAATTTTACCTACTGTAGATCAGCAGGACTTTTCCAGTTTTGGCCATCAACATAATGAAATAATCCAAGTACGGGATATATAGATAATATATGCTAAGCATGCTAAGAATGGGGCGTGTGCCTTGCGCTTTTTATCCACCTCTGGTATGACAAGAGATCTGTGCTTATTCTTCTCCAAAGTAAAAGCAGCATGACCCCGACGTGATTTGAACACGCAACCTTCTGATCTGGAGTCAGACACGCTACCGTTGCACCACGAGGTCTCACTGTGCAGGTGGGAGTGGTCGTCAACAGAGTAGCCAACAAAGGTAGGTTATTTCCCCCAACCGACATAAAATTAGATAGATTCTGACATATTAAATATTCAGCCTAAAGAGGAAAGAAAATAAGTACTTTTCTTTTCAGCACAATACCACTGTAATTGAAGGCAAAGCCAAACAGAAAGGCACCAGCTAGCCAGTTTCTGTGTTTGCGGCAATGTGAAGCCATACCGGTTTAATTACATTACAATGGAACATGCAAATGCTGGGGTGAATCGTGCATGGTGTGGAATTCTCCACGTGACTTACTCTTTGCTAGCTTTATATTTAGGACAATTTGTGGCCTCTTTCAAGTGAGAAGAAAGATGTTAAATTCTCTTCCTAAAGAAGGTGTTTTATGGCATTCAGTAGATGTATTTGAGGATGGCCTCGATGTTCTTGTGGCAAAGCTGGAAACTATGCCACTATAGTATCTAAAGTGGGTATTGTGACACAGCTTGTTGATCCAAGGAGAAATCAGAAATGCAAATATGGAGTTCTAAAGGAATCCTGCTTCCCAATTTGGGGCACAATTGAAAATGACTTCAGGTCTTTCATTTTTTTTCCTTTCTCCTTCATTTGGAACAACAAGGGGAAGAAGAGTGGGTGAATGGTTGAACCTGAGTCTTCTTTTCATCCTGAATTACTTTTGTAACTTTCTGTGATACTGTTCCATGTTTAAAGATCAAAGGAGTATGAAACAAGTGCATTTCCAAGCCTACGTAAGTTGCACCTTGTGGCAAATAAGGAAGCGGTATTCAAACGGCGTGATGCGTTTATGGAAGAAAAAAGGAGCTTGATGGCAGCGGTGGGATTCGAACCCACGCCCCCGAAGAGACTGGAGCCTAAATCCAGCGCCTTACACCGCTCGGCCACGCTACCTGCGCATGTTTCTGGTGGCTGTGTACTCACAACACGCACGCCATTTGGCAGCGTTCTGATCATTTCATTTTCTTTCTTGTCAAAAGGTTGCAAGTCCCGACAATATCTTTCCACACTCATGTGGCACTGCTGGCGGCATAGCTCATTTAGAGCGCCTTCACCTCTACAGGACGGCAAAAATACAAGAAAACTAGATCAATTCTAAAATATTACACATCCCCCTCTATTTATTCTCACACAGAACAAATATTATCCTAATATATATAAATATATATATATATATATATATATATATATATCAAAAGAGTTTGAAGCGCAAGTTCCTCGTGTTACATTCAGGTGAAAGCTGCTAGCGTGTCAAATGACCACCAACAGGTGCAAACACAAGATAACAATTCACCACCAGCATAGGGAAAGTGCTGTGCCCAGTATTCAGCATTCAAATGCTGCCTCTAGGAAATCAATTCATGAACCTGTTTTGACTGGGAGTAAAGCAAAAAATAAAGGAGGAACCCTTAAAATGACACGCTAAATTAACAAGAGGACTCTATTTTTGGGTCCCGACCCCCAGGTTAAAAACCACAGAATTCATTTGAAACAGTCAGGAATCCTGCAGCATGTCAATTTTACCTACTGTAGATCAGCAGGACTTTTCCAGTTTTGGCCATCAACATAATGAAATAATCCAAGTACGGGATATATAGATAATATATGCTCAGCATGCTAAGAATGGGGCGTGTGCCTTGCGCTTTTTATCCAACTCTGGTATGACAAGAGATCTGTGCTTATTCTTCTCCAAAGCAAAAGCAGCATGACCCCGACGTGATTTGAACACGCAACCTTCTGATCTGGAGTCAGACGCGCTACCGTTGAGCCACGAGGCCTCACTGTGCAGGTCGCAGTGGTCGTCAACAGAGTAGCCAACAAAGGTAGGTTATTTCCCCCAAACGACATAAAATTAGATAGATTCTGACATATTAAATATTCAGCCTAAAGAGGAAAGAAAATAAGTACTTTTCTTTTCAGCACAATACCACTGTAATTGAAGGCAAAGCCAAACAGAAAGGCACCAGCTAGCCAGTTTCTGTGTTTGCGGCAATGTGAAGCCATACCGGTTTAATTACATTACAATGGAACATGCAAATGCTGGGGTGAATCGTGCATGGTGTGGAATTCTGCACGTGACTTACTCTTTGCTAGCTTTATATTTAGGACAATTTGTGGCCTCTTTCAAGTGAGAAGAAAGATGTTAAATTCTCTTCCTAAAGAAGGTGTTTTATGGCATTCAGTAGATGTATTTGAGGATGGCCTCGATGTTCTTGTGGCAAAGCTGGAAACTATGCCACTATAGTATCTAAAGTGGGTATTGTGACACAGCTTGTTGATCCAAGGAGAAATCGGAAATGCAAATATGGAGTTCTAAAGGAATCCTGCTTCCCAATTTGGGGCACAATTGAAAATGACTTCAGGTCTTTCATTTTTTTCCCTTTCTCCTTCATTTGGAACAACAAGGGGAAGAAGGGTGGGTGAATGGTTGAACCTGAGTCTTCTTTTCATCCTGAATTACTTTTGTAACTTTCTGTGATACTGTTCCATGTTTAAAGATCAAAGGAGTATGAAACAAGTGCATTTCCAAGCCTACGTAAGTTGCACCTTGTGGCAAATAAGGAAGCGGTATTCAAACGGCGTGATGCGTTTATGGAAGAAAAAAGGAGCTTGATGGCAGCGGTGGGATTCGAACCCACGCCCCCGAAGAGACTGGAGCCTAAATCCAGCGCCTTACACCGCTCGGCCACGCTACCTGCGCATGTTTCTGGTGGCTGTGTACTCACAACACGCACGCCATTTGGCAGCGTTCTGATCATTTCATTTTCTTTCTTGTCAAAAGGTTGCAAGTCCCGACAATATCTTTCCACACTCATGTGGCACTGCTGGCGGCATAGCTCATTTAGAGCGCCTTCACCTCTACAGGACGGCAAAAATACAAGAAAACTAGATCAATTCTAAAATATTACACATCCCCCTCTATTTATTCTCACACAGAACAAATATTATCCTAATATATATAAATATATATATATATATATATATATATCAAAAGAGTTTGAAGCGCAAGTTCCTCGTGTTACATTCAGGTGAAAGCTGCTAGCGTGTCAAATGACCACCAACAGGTGCAAACACAAGATAACAATTCACCACCAGCATAGGGAAAGTGCTGTGCCCAGTATTCAGCATTCAAATGCTGCCTCTAGGAAATCAATTCATGAACCTGTTTTGACTGGGAGTAAAGCAAAAAATAAAGGAGAAACCCTTAAAATGACACGCTAAATTAACAAGAGGACTCTATTTTTGGGTCCCGACCCCCAGGTTAAAAACCACAGAATTCATTTGAAACAGTCAGGAATCCTGCAGCATGTAAATTTTACCTACTGTAGATCAGCAGGACTTTTCCAGTTTTGGCCATCAACATAATGAAATAATCCAAGTACGGGATATATAGATAATATATGCTCAGCATGCTAAGAATGGGGCGTGTGCCTTGCGCTTTTTATCCAACTCTGGTATGACAAGAGATCTGTGCTTATTCTTCTCCAAAGCAAAAGCAGCATGACCCCGACGTGATTTGAACACGCAACCTTCTGATCTGGAGTCAGACGCGCTACCGTTGAGCCACGAGGCCTCACTGTGCAGGTCGCAGTGGTCGTCAACAGAGTAGCCAACAAAGGTAGGTTATTTCCCCCAAACGACATAAAATTAGATAGATTCTGACATATTAAATATTCAGCCTAAAGAGGAAAGAAAATAAGTACTTTTCTTTTCAGCACAATACCACTGTAATTGAAGGCAAAGCCAAACAGAAAGGCACCAGCTAGCCAGTTTCTGTGTTTGCGGCAATGTGAAGCCATACCGGTTTAATTACATTACAATGGAACATGCAAATGCTGGGGTGAATCGTGCATGGTGTGGAATTCTGCACGTGACTTACTCTTTGCTAGCTTTATATTTAGGACAATTTGTGGCCTCTTTCAAGTGAGAAGAAAGATGTTAAATTCTCTTCCTAAAGAAGGTGTTTTATGGCATTCAGTAGATGTATTTGAGGATGGCCTCGATGTTCTTGTGGCAAAGCTGGAAACTATGCCACTATAGTATCTAAAGTGGGTATTGTGACACAGCTTGTTGATCCAAGGAGAAATCGGAAATGCAAATATGGAGTTCTAAAGGAATCCTGCTTCCCAATTTGGGGCACAATTGAAAATGACTTCAGGTCTTTCATTTTTTTCCCTTTCTCCTTCATTTGGAACAACAAGGGGAAGAAGGGTGGGTGAATGGTTGAACCTGAGTCTTCTTTTCATCCTGAATTACTTTTGTAACTTTCTGTGATACTGTTCCATGTTTAAAGATCAAAGGAGTATGAAACAAGAGCATTTCCAAGCCTACGTAAGTTGCACCTTGTGGCAAATAAGGAAGCGGTATTCAAACGGCGTGATGCGTTTATGGAAGAAAAAAGGAGCTTGATGGCAGCGGTGGGATTCGAACCCACGCCCCCGAAGAGACTGGAGCCTAAATCCACCGCCTTACACCGCTCGGCCACGCTACCTGCGCATGTTTCTGGTGGCTGTGTACTCACAACACGCACGCCATTTGGCAGCGTTCTGATCATTTCATTTTCTTTCTTGTCAAAAGGTTGCAAGTCCCGACAATATCTTTCCACACTCATGTGGCACTGCTGGCGGCATAGCTCATTTAGAGCGCCTTCACCTCTACAGGACGGCAAAAATACAAGAAAACTAGATCAATTCTAAAATATTACACATCCCCCTCTATTTATTCTCACACAGAACAAATATTATCCTAATATATATAAATATATATATATATATATATATATATATATATATCAAAAGAGTTTGAAGCGCAAGTTCCTCGTGTTACATTCAGGTGAAAGCTGCTAGCGTGTCAAATGACCACCAACAGGTGCAAACACAAGATAACAATTCACCACCAGCATAGGGAAAGTGCTGTGCCCAGTATTCAGCATTCAAATGCTGCCTCTAGGAAATCAATTCATGAACCTGTTTTGACTGGGAGTAAAGCAAAAAATAAAGGAGGAACCCTTAAAATGACACGCTAAATTAACAAGAGGACTCTATTTTTGGGTCCCGACCCCCAGGTTAAAAACCACAGAATTCATTTGAAACAGTCAGGAATCCTGCAGCATGTCAATTTTACCTACTGTAGATCAGCAGGACTTTTCCAGTTTTGGCCATCAACATAATGAAATAATCCAAGTACGGGATATATAGATAATATATGCTAAGCATGCTAAGAATGGGGCGTGTGCCTTGCGCTTTTTATCCACCTCTGGTATGACAAGAGATCTGTGCTTATTCTTCTCCAAAGTAAAAGCAGCATGACCCCGACGTGATTTGAACACGCAACCTTCTGATCTGGAGTCAGACACGCTACCGTTGCACCACGAGGTCTCACTGTGCAGGTGGGAGTGGTCGTCAACAGAGTAGCCAACAAAGGTAGGTTATTTCCCCCAACCGACATAAAATTAGATAGATTCTGACATATTAAATATTCAGCCTAAAGAGGAAAGAAAATAAGTACTTTTCTTTTCAGCACAATACCACTGTAATTGAAGGCAAAGCCAAACAGAAAGGCACCAGCTAGCCAGTTTCTGTGTTTGCGGCAATGTGAAGCCATACCGGTTTAATTACATTACAATGGAACATGCAAATGCTGGGGTGAATCGTGCATGGTGTGGAATTCTCCACGTGACTTACTCTTTGCTAGCTTTATATTTAGGACAATTTGTGGCCTCTTTCAAGTGAGAAGAAAGATGTTAAATTCTCTTCCTAAAGAAGGTGTTTTATGGCATTCAGTAGATGTATTTGAGGATGGCCTCGATGTTCTTGTGGCAAAGCTGGAAACTATGCCACTATAGTATCTAAAGTGGGTATTGTGACACAGCTTGTTGATCCAAGGAGAAATCAGAAATGCAAATATGGAGTTCTAAAGGAATCCTGCTTCCCAATTTGGGGCACAATTGAAAATGACTTCAGGTCTTTCATTTTTTTCCCTTTCTCCTTCATTTGGAGCAACAAGGGGAAGAAGGGTGGGTGAATGGTTGAACCTGAGTCTTCTTTTCATCCTGAATTACTTTTGTAACTTTCTGTGATACTGTTCCATGTTTAAAGATCAAAGGAGTATGAAACAAGTGCATTTCCAAGCCTACGTCAGTTGCACCTTGTGGCAAATAAGGAAGCGGGATACAAACGGCGTGATGCGTTTATGGAAGAAAAAAGGAGCTTGATGGCAGCGGTGGGATTCGAACCCACGCCCCCGAAGAGACTGGAGCCTTAATCCAGCGCCTTAGACCGCTCGGCCACGCTACCTGCGCATGTTTCCGGCGGCTGTGTACTCACAACACGCACGCCATTTGGCAGCGTTCTGATCATTTCATTTTCTTTCTTGTCAAAAGGTTGCAAGTCCCGACAATATCTTTCCACACTCATGTGGCACTGCTGGCGGCATAGCTCATTTAGAGCGCCTTCACCTCTACAGGACGACAAAAATACAAGAAAACTAGATCAATTCTAAAATATTACACATCCCCCTCTATTTATTCTCACACAGAACAAATATTATCCTAATATATATAAATATATATATATATATATATATATATATATCAAAAGAGTTTGAAGCGCAAGTTCCTCGTGTTACATTCAGGTCAAAGCTGCTAGCGTGTCAAATGACCACCAACAGGTGCAAACACAAGATAACAATTCACCACCAGCATAGGGAAAGTGCTGTGCCCAGTATTCAGCATTCAAATGCTGCCTCTAGGAAATCAATTCATGAACCTGTTTTGACTGGGAGTAAAGCAAAAAAAAAAAGGAGGAACCCTTAAAATGACACGCTAAATTAACAAGAGGACTCTATTTTTGGGTCCCGACCCCCAGGTTAAAAACCACAGAATTCATTTGAAACAGTCAGGAATCCTGCAGCATGTCAATTTTACCTACTGTAGATCAGCAGGACTTTTCCAGTTTTGGCCATCAACATAATGAAATAATCCAAGTACGGGATATATAGATAATATATGCTAAGCATGCTAAGAATGGGGCGTGTGCCTTGCGCTTTTTATCCACCTCTGGTATGACAAGAGATCTGTGCTTATTCTTCTCCAAAGTAAAAGCAGCATGACCCCGACGTGATTTGAACACGCAACCTTCTGATCTGGAGTCAGACACGCTACCGTTGCACCACGAGGTCTCACTGTGCAGGTGGGAGTGGTCGTCAACAGAGTAGCCAACAAAGGTAGGTTATTTCCCCCAACCGACATAAAATTAGATAGATTCTGACATATTAAATATTCAGCCTAAAGAGGAAAGAAAATAAGTACTTTTCTTTTCAGCACAATACCACTGTAATTGAAGGCAAAGCCAAACAGAAAGGCACCAGCTAGCCAGTTTCTGTGTTTGCGGCAATGTGAAGCCATACCGGTTTAATTACATTACAATGGAACATGCAAATGCTGGGGTGAATCGTGCATGGTGTGGAATTCTCCACGTGACTTACTCTTTGCTAGCTTTATATTTAGGACAATTTGTGGCCTCTTTCAAGTGAGAAGAAAGATGTTAAATTCTCTTCCTAAAGAAGGTGTTTTATGGCATTCAGTAGATGTATTTGAGGATGGCCTCGATGTTCTTGTGGCAAAGCTGGAAACTATGCCACTATAGTATCTAAAGTGGGTATTGTGACACAGCTTGTTGATCCAAGGAGAAATCAGAAATGCAAATATGGAGTTCTAAAGGAATCCTGCTTCCCAATTTGGGGCACAATTGAAAATGACTTCAGGTCTTTCATTTTTTTTCCTTTCTCCTTCATTTGGAACAACAAGGGGAAGAAGAGTGGGTGAATGGTTGAACCTGAGTCTTCTTTTCATCCTGAATTACTTTTGTAACTTTCTGTGATACTGTTCCATGTTTAAAGATCAAAGGAGTATGAAACAAGTGCATTTCCAAGCCTACGTAAGTTGCACCTTGTGGCAAATAAGGAAGCGGTATTCAAACGGCGTGATGCGTTTATGGAAGAAAAAAGGAGCTTGATGGCAGCGGTGGGATTCGAACCCACGCCCCCGAAGAGACTGGAGCCTAAATCCAGCGCCTTACACCGCTCGGCCACGCTACCTGCGCATGTTTCTGGTGGCTGTGTACTCACAACACGCACGCCATTTGGCAGCGTTCTGATCATTTCATTTTCTTTCTTGTCAAAAGGTTGCAAGTCCCGACAATATCTTTCCACACTCATGTGGCACTGCTGGCGGCATAGCTCATTTAGAGCGCCTTCACCTCTACAGGACGGCAAAAATACAAGAAAACTAGATCAATTCTAAAATATTACACATCCCCCTCTATTTATTCTCACACAGAACAAATATTATCCTAATATATATAAATATATATATATATATATATATATATATATATCAAAAGAGTTTGAAGCGCAAGTTCCTCGTGTTACATTCAGGTGAAAGCTGCTAGCGTGTCAAATGACCACCAACAGGTGCAAACACAAGATAACAATTCACCACCAGCATAGGGAAAGTGCTGTGCCCAGTATTCAGCATTCAAATGCTGCCTCTAGGAAATCAATTCATGAACCTGTTTTGACTGGGAGTAAAGCAAAAAATAAAGGAGGAACCCTTAAAATGACACGCTAAATTAACAAGAGGACTCTATTTTTGGGTCCCGACCCCCAGGTTAAAAACCACAGAATTCATTTGAAACAGTCAGGAATCCTGCAGCATGTCAATTTTACCTACTGTAGATCAGCAGGACTTTTCCAGTTTTGGCCATCAACATAATGAAATAATCCAAGTACGGGATATATAGATAATATATGCTCAGCATGCTAAGAATGGGGCGTGTGCCTTGCGCTTTTTATCCAACTCTGGTATGACAAGAGATCTGTGCTTATTCTTCTCCAAAGCAAAAGCAGCATGACCCCGACGTGATTTGAACACGCAACCTTCTGATCTGGAGTCAGACGCGCTACCGTTGAGCCACGAGGCCTCACTGTGCAGGTCGCAGTGGTCGTCAACAGAGTAGCCAACAAAGGTAGGTTATTTCCCCCAAACGACATAAAATTAGATAGATTCTGACATATTAAATATTCAGCCTAAAGAGGAAAGAAAATAAGTACTTTTCTTTTCAGCACAATACCACTGTAATTGAAGGCAAAGCCAAACAAACAGGCACCAGCTAGCCAGTTTCTGTGTTTGCGGCAATGTGAAGCCATACCGGTTTAATTACATTACAATGGAACATGCAAATGCTGGGGTGAATCGTGCATGGTGTGGAATTCTGCACGTGACTTACTCTTTGCTAGCTTTATATTTAGGACAATTTGTGGCCTCTTTCAAGTGAGAAGAAAGATGTTAAATTCTCTTCCTAAAGAAGGTGTTTTATGGCATTCAGTAGATGTATTTGAGGATGGCCTCGATGTTCTTGTGGCAAAGCTGGAAACTATGCCACTATAGTATCTAAAGTGGGTATTGTGACACAGCTTGTTGATCCAAGGAGAAATCGGAAATGCAAATATGGAGTTCTAAAGGAATCCTGCTTCCCAATTTGGGGCACAATTGAAAATGACTTCAGGTCTTTCATTTTTTTCCCTTTCTCCTTCATTTGGAACAACAAGGGGAAGAAGGGTGGGTGAATGGTTGAACCTGAGTCTTCTTTTCATCCTGAATTACTTTTGTAACTTTCTGTGATACTGTTCCATGTTTAAAGATCAAAGGAGTATGAAACAAGTGCATTTCCAAGCCTACGTAAGTTGCACCTTGTGGCAAATAAGGAAGCGGTATTCAAACGGCGTGATGCGTTTATGGAAGAAAAAAGGAGCTTGATGGCAGCGGCGGGATTCGAACCCACGCCCCCGAAGAGACTGGAGCCTAAATCCAGCGCCTTACACCGCTCGGCCACGCTACCTGCGCATGTTTCTGGTGGCTGTGTACTCACAACACGCACGCCATTTGGCAGCGTTCTGATCATTTCATTTTCTTTCTTGTCAAAAGGTTGCAAGTCCCGACAATATCTTTCCACACTCATGTGGCACTGCTGGCGGCATAGCTCATTTAGAGCGCCTTCACCTCTACAGGACGGCAAAAATACAAGAAAACTAGATCAATTCTAAAATATTACACATCCCCCTCTATTTATTCTCACACAGAACAAATATTATCCTAATATATATAAATATATATATATATATATATATATATCAAAAGAGTTTGAAGCGCAAGTTCCTCGTGTTACATTCAGGTGAAAGCTGCTAGCGTGTCAAATGACCACCAACAGGTGCAAACACAAGATAACAATTCACCACCAGCATAGGGAAAGTGCTGTGCCCAGTATTCAGCATTCAAATGCTGCCTCTAGGAAATCAATTCATGAACCTGTTTTGACTGGGAGTAAAGCAAAAAATAAAGGAGGAACCCTTAAAATGACACGCTAAATTAACAAGAGGACTCTATTTTTGGGTCCCGACCCCCAGGTTAAAAACCACAGAATTCATTTGAAACAGTCAGGAATCCTGCAGCATGTAAATTTTACCTACTGTAGATCAGCAGGACTTTTCCAGTTTTGGCCATCAACATAATGAAATAATCCAAGTACGGGATATATAGATAATATATGCTCAGCATGCTAAGAATGGGGCGTGTGCCTTGCGCTTTTTATCCAACTCTGGTATGACAAGAGATCTGTGCTTATTCTTCTCCAAAGCAAAAGCAGCATGACCCCGACGTGATTTGAACACGCAACCTTCTGATCTGGAGTCAGACGCGCTACCGTTGAGCCACGAGGCCTCACTGTGCAGGTCGCAGTGGTCGTCAACAGAGTAGCCAACAAAGGTAGGTTATTTCCCCCAAACGACATAAAATTAGATAGATTCTGACATATTAAATATTCAGCCTAAAGAGGAAAGAAAATAAGTACTTTTCTTTTCAGCACAATACCACTGTAATTGAAGGCAAAGCCAAACAGAAAGGCACCAGCTAGCCAGTTTCTGTGTTTGCGGCAATGTGAAGCCATACCGGTTTAATTACATTACAATGGAACATGCAAATGCTGGGGTGAATCGTGCATGGTGTGGAATTCTGCACGTGACTTACTCTTTGCTAGCTTTATATTTAGGACAATTTGTGGCCTCTTTCAAGTGAGAAGAAAGATGTTAAATTCTCTTCCTAAAGAAGGTGTTTTATGGCATTCAGTAGATGTATTTGAGGATGGCCTCGATGTTCTTGTGGCAAAGCTGGAAACTATGCCACTATAGTATCTAAAGTGGGTATTGTGACACAGCTTGTTGATCCAAGGAGAAATCGGAAATGCAAATATGGAGTTCTAAAGGAATCCTGCTTCCCAATTTGGGGCACAATTGAAAATGACTTCAGGTCTTTCATTTTTTTCCCTTTCTCCTTCATTTGGAACAACAAGGGGAAGAAGGGTGGGTGAATGGTTGAACCTGAGTCTTCTTTTCATCCTGAATTACTTTTGTAACTTTCTGTGATACTGTTCCATGTTTAAAGATCAAAGGAGTATGAAACAAGAGCATTTCCAAGCCTACGTAAGTTGCACCTTGTGGCAAATAAGGAAGCGGTATTCAAACGGCGTGATGCGTTTATGGAAGAAAAAAGGAGCTTGATGGCAGCGGTGGGATTCGAACCCACGCCCCCGAAGAGACTGGAGCCTAAATCCACCGCCTTACACCGCTCGGCCACGCTACCTGCGCATGTTTCTGGTGGCTGTGTACTCACAACACGCACGCCATTTGGCAGCGTTCTGATCATTTCATTTTCTTTCTTGTCAAAAGGTTGCAAGTCCCGACAATATCTTTCCACACTCATGTGGCACTGCTGGCGGCATAGCTCATTTAGAGCGCCTTCACCTCTACAGGACGGCAAAAATACAAGAAAACTAGATCAATTCTAAAATATTACACATCCCCCTCTATTTATTCTCACACAGAACAAATATTATCCTAATATATATAAATATATATATATATATATATATATATATATATATCAAAAGAGTTTGAAGCGCAAGTTCCTCGTGTTACATTCAGGTGAAAGCTGCTAGCGTGTCAAATGACCACCAACAGGTGCAAACACAAGATAACAATTCACCACCAGCATAGGGAAAGTGCTGTGCCCAGTATTCAGCATTCAAATGCTGCCTCTAGGAAATCAATTCATGAACCTGTTTTGACTGGGAGTAAAGCAAAAAATAAAGGAGGAACCCTTAAAATGACACGCTAAATTAACAAGAGGACTCTATTTTTGGGTCCCGACCCCCAGGTTAAAAACCACAGAATTCATTTGAAACAGTCAGGAATCCTGCAGCATGTCAATTTTACCTACTGTAGATCAGCAGGACTTTTCCAGTTTTGGCCATCAACATAATGAAATAATCCAAGTACGGGATATATAGATAATATATGCTAAGCATGCTAAGAATGGGGCGTGTGCCTTGCGCTTTTTATCCACCTCTGGTATGACAAGAGATCTGTGCTTATTCTTCTCCAAAGTAAAAGCAGCATGACCCCGACGTAATTTGAACACGCAACCTTCTGATCTGGAGTCAGACACGCTACCGTTGCACCACGAGGTCTCACTGTGCAGGTGGGAGTGGTCGTCAACAGAGTAGCCAACAAAGGTAGGTTATTTCCCCCAACCGACATAAAATTAGATAGATTCTGACATATTAAATATTCAGCCTAAAGAGGAAAGAAAATAAGTACTTTTCTTTTCAGCACAATACCACTGTAATTGAAGGCAAAGCCAAACAGAAAGGCACCAGCTAGCCAGTTTCTGTGTTTGCGGCAATGTGAAGCCATACCGGTTTAATTACATTACAATGGAACATGCAAATGCTGGGGTGAATCGTGCATGGTGTGGAATTCTCCACGTGACTTACTCTTTGCTAGCTTTATATTTAGGACAATTTGTGGCCTCTTTCAAGTGAGAAGAAAGATGTTAAATTCTCTTCCTAAAGAAGGTGTTTTATGGCATTCAGTAGATGTATTTGAGGATGGCCTCGATGTTCTTGTGGCAAAGCTGGAAACTATGCCACTATAGTATCTAAAGTGGGTATTGTGACACAGCTTGTTGATCCAAGGAGAAATCAGAAATGCAAATATGGAGTTCTAAAGGAATCCTGCTTCCCAATTTGGGGCACAATTGAAAATGACTTCAGGTCTTTCATTTTTTTTCCTTTCTCCTTCATTTGGAACAACAAGGGGAAGAAGAGTGGGTGAATGGTTGAACCTGAGTCTTCTTTTCATCCTGAATTACTTTTGTAACTTTCTGTGATACTGTTCCATGTTTAAAGATCAAAGGAGTATGAAACAAGTGCATTTCCAAGCCTACGTAAGTTGCACCTTGTGGCAAATAAGGAAGCGGTATTCAAACGGCGTGATGCGTTTATGGAAGAAAAAAGGAGCTTGATGGCAGCGGTGGGATTCGAACCCACGCCCCCGAAGAGACTGGAGCCTTAATCCAGCGCCTTAGACCGCTCGGCCACGCTACCTGCACATGTTTCTGGCGGCTGTGTACTCACAACACGCACGCCATTTGGCAGCGTTCTGATCATTTCATTTTCTTTCTTGTCAAAAGGTTGCAAGTCCCGACAATATCTTTCCACACTCATGTGGCACTGCTGGCGGCATAGCTCATTTAGAGCGCCTTCACCTCTACAGGACGGCAAAAATACAAGAAAACTAGATCAATTCTAAAATATTACACATCCCCCTCTATTTATTCTCACACAGAACAAATATTATCCTAATATATATAAATATATATATATATATATATATATATATCAAAATAGTTTGAAGCGCAAGTTCCTCGTGTTACATTCAGGTGAAAGCTGCTAGCGTGTCAAATGACCACCAACAGGTGCAAACACAAGATAACAATTCACCACCAGCATAGGGAAAGTGCTGTGCCCAGTATTCAGCATTCAAATGCTGCCTCTAGGAAATCAATTCATGAACCTGTTTTGACTGGGAGTAAAGCAAAAAATAAAGGAGGAACCCTTAAAATGACACGCTAAATTAACAAGAGGACTCTATTTTTGGGTCCCGACCCCAGGTTAAAAACCACAGAATTCATTTGAAACAGTCAGGAATCCTGCAGCATGTCAATTTTACCTACTGTAGATCAGCAGGAATTTTCCAGTTTTGGCCATCAACATAATGAAATAATTCAAGTACGGGATATATAGATAATATATGCTCAGCATGCTAAGAATGGGGCGTGTGCCTTGCGCTTTTTATCCAACTCTGGTATGACAAGAGATCTGTGCTTATTCTTCTCCAAAGCAAAAGCAGCATGACCCCGACGTGATTTGAACACGCAACCTTCTGATCTGGAGTCAGACGCGCTACCGTTGAGCCACGAGGCCTCACTGTGCAGGTCGCAGTGGTCGTCAACAGAGTAGCCAACAAAGGTAGGTTATTTCCCCCAAACGACATAAAATTAGATAGATTCTGACATATTAAATATTCAGCCTAAAGAGGAAAGAAAATAAGTACTTTTCTTTTCAGCACAATACCACTGTAATTGAAGGCAAAGCCAAACAGAAAGGCACCAGCTAGCCAGTTTCTGTGTTTGCGGCAATGTGAAGCCATACCGGTTTAATTACATTACAATGGAACATGCAAATGCTGGGGTGAATCGTGCATGGTGTGGAATTCTGCACGTGACTTACTCTTTGCTAGCTTTATATTTAGGACAATTTGTGGCCTCTTTCAAGTGAGAAGAAAGATGTTAAATTCTCTTCCTAAAGAAGGTGTTTTATGGCATTCAGTAGATGTATTTGAGGATGGCCTCGATGTTCTTGTGGCAAAGCTGGAAACTATGCCACTATAGTATCTAAAGTGGGTATTGTGACACAGCTTGTTGATCCAAGGAGAAATCGGAAATGCAAATATGGAGTTCTAAAGGAATCCTGCTTCCCAATTTGGGGCACAATTGAAAATGACTTCAGGTCTTTCATTTTTTTCCCTTTCTCCTTCATTTGGAACAACAAGGGGAAGAAGGGTGGGTGAATGGTTGAACCTGAGTCTTCTTTTCATCCTGAATTACTTTAGTAACTTTCTGTGATACTGTTCCATGTTTAAAGATCAAAGGAGTATGAAACAAGTGCATTTCCAAGCCTACGTAAGTTGCACCTTGTGGCAAATAAGGAAGCGGTATTCAAACGGCGTGATGCGTTTATGGAAGAAAAAAGGAGCTTGATGGCAGCGGTGGGATTCGAACCCACGCCCCCGAAGAGACTGGAGCCTTAATCCAGCGCCTTAGACCGCTCGGCCACGCTACCTGCGCATGTTTCTGGCAGCTGTGTACTCACAACACGCACGCCATTTGGCAGCGTTCTGATCATTTCATTTTCTTTCTTGTCAAAAGGTTGCAAGTCCCGACAATATCTTTCCACACTCATGTGGCACTGCTGGCGGCATAGCTCATTTAGAGCGCCTTCACCTCTACAGGACGGCAAAAATACAAGAAAACTAGATCAATTCTAAAATATTACACATCCCCCTCTATTTATTCTCACACAGAACAAATATTATCCTAATATATATAAATATATATATATATATATATATCAAAAGAGTTTGAAGTGCAAGTTCCTCATGTTACATTCAGGTGAATGCTGCTAGCGTGTCAAATGACCACCTACAGGTGCAAACACAAGATAACAATTCACCACCAGCATAGGGAAAGTGCTGTGCCCAGTATTCAGCATTCAAATGCTGCCTCTAGGAAATCAATTCATGAACCTGTTTTGACTGGGAGTAAAGCAAAAAAAAAGGAGGAACCCTTAAAATGACACGCTAAATTAACAAGAGGACTCTATTTTTGGGTCCCGACCCCCAGGTTAAAAACCACAGAATTCATTTGAAACATTCAGGAATCCTGCAGCATGTCAATTTTACCTACTGTAGA